>NC_080054.1:237311-284771 GCF_026212465.1 Amaranthus tricolor
GAAGCATATGACAATTGTTTTAAATTCTAGCATTTAAACAAAATAATACATACCAAATAGTGTTGTGTGCCAAGTTTCATGCGAATCAAACCAAGTTTCAACGATAATAAGCGCGTAGGTGCCAATAAAGTTTAAAAAAGCCTACAAAACGCAACTTTGTCTGTAATTCCAAGCATATGACTATTTTTCTAAATTCTAAGCATTTTAATACAAAAAATATACCAAATAGTGTATTGCGCCAAGTTTTATGCCTAATAAACCAAGATTGAACGACTTTAAGTAAGTGCTAAGTGCCAAAAGAGCTTTAAAAACCATATAAACGTAACTTCGAATGTAATAACAAGCATATGACTATTGTTTTAAATTTAGCCATTTCAAAACAATAATATATTGCAAATAGTGTTGTGTGAAAAATTTCACGCCAAAAAAAGCAAGTTTAAACGAGTTTAGAGGACAAAGTGCTAGAATAGCTTTAAAAACCTTAGAAACGCAACTTTGAACGTAATCTCAAGCATTTGACAATGGTTTTCAATTCTAACCATTTCAAAACAATAATATATATGAAATAGTATTGTGTGCCAAGTTTTTATCCTTAACAAACCAAGTTTGAACGACTTTAAGCGAGTAAGTACCAAAAAAGCTTTAATAACCTTGAAAACGCAACTTCACATTTAATTCCAAGCATATGACTATTGTTTTAAATTATATCCATTTCAACATAATAATATGTATCAAATATTGTTATGTTCCTAGTTTCATGCCAAACAAACCAAGTATGAACGTCTTTAAGCAAGTAATTTCCAAAATAGCTTTAATATCGTTGAACATGCAACGTCGCAATAAATTTTAAGCATATGATTATTGTTTTAAATTCTAACCATTTCAACAAAATAATACATACCAAATACTGTTGTGTGCCAAGTTTCATGCGCAATAAACCAAGTCTAAACGACAACAAGCGAGTAAGTGCCTAAAAAGCTTTTAAAACCTTAAAAACGAAACTTCGAACGTAATATCAAGCATATAACTATTGTTTTCAATTCAACTCATTTCAACACAATAACATATACCAAATACTTTGTGCAAAATTTCATGCCAAACAAAGGAAGTTTGAACGACTTTAAGCGATTAAGTGCTAAAAAATCATTAAAAACCTTAGAAACGCAACTTTGAACGTAATATCAAGCATATGACGATTTTTTAAAATTCTAACCATTTCAACACAATAATATATACCAAATAGTGTTTTTGTCCCAAGTATTATGCATAACAAACAAAGTTTGAACGACTTTAAGGGCGTAAGAGCCGAAAAAGCTTTATTAACCTTGAAAACGCAACTTTGAACGTATTATCAAGCATATCACAATTGGTCAATTCTAACAATTTCAATACAATAATATATACCAAATAGTATTATGTGCCAAATTTTAAGCTTAACAATCCAAGTTTGAACAAGTTTAAGAGAGTAAGTGCCAAAAAAGCTTTAATAACCTTGAAAACGCAACTTCGCACTTAATTTCAAGCATATGACTATTGTTTTAAATTAAAACTATTTCAACACAATAATATATACAAAATAGTGTTGTGTGCCAGGTTTCATGCAAAACAAACCAAGTTTGAACGACTTTCAGCGAGTAAGTGCCAAAAAAGCTTTAATAACCTTAAAAACGCAACTTCGCAATTAATGTCAAGCATATGACTATTGTTTTCCATTCTAACCATTTCAACAAAATAATACATACCAAATGGTGTTGTGAGCCAAATTTCATGCCAAACAAAAGGAAGTTTGGACGAGTTTAGAGGAGTAAATGCCAAAAAAGCATTAAAACCTTAAAAATGCAACTTAGAATGTAATATAAAGCATATGACTATTGTTTTCAATTCTAACTACTTCAACACAATAATATATACCAAATAGCGTTGTGTGCCAAGTTTTATGCTTAATAAACCAAGTTTGAACGACTTTAAGCGAGTAAGTGCCGAAAAAGCTTTAATAACCTTAAAAACGCAACTTCGAACGTAATAAATAGCATAACTTAATTGTTTTCTTTTAAGCCATTTCAACACAATAATATATACAAAATAGTGTTCTGAGCCAAGTCTCATGCAAAACAAAGGAGAAGTTTTAATTAGTTTAGAGGAGTAAGTGCCAAAGAAACATCAAAAACCTTAAAAACGCGACTTTGAACGTACTATAAAGCATATGACTATTATTTTCAATTGTAACCATTTCAACACAATAATATATACCAAATACAATTGGTGTGCCAAGTTTTATGCTTAACAAACCAAGTTTGAACGACTTTAAGTGAGTAAGTCCCAAAAAAAGCTTTAAAAACCTTGAAAACGCAACGTCACACTTTATTTGAAGTATATGACAATTGTTTTAAATTCTAGCATTTAAACAAAATAATACATACCAAATAGCGTTGTGTGCCAAGTTTCATGCGAATCAAACCAAGTTTCAACCATAATAAGCGCGTAGGTGCCAATAAAGTTTTAAAAAGCCTACAAAACGCAACTTTGTCTGTAATTCCAAGCATATGACTATTTTTCTAAATTCTAAGCATTTTAATACAAAAAAATATACCAAATAGTGTATTGCGCCAAGTTTTATGCCTAATAAACCAAGATTGAACGACTTTAAGTAAGTGCCAAAAGAGCTTTAAAAACCATATAAACGTAACTTCGAATGTAATAACAAGCATATGACTATTGTTTTAAATTTAGCCATTTCAAAACAATAATATATTGCAAATAGTGTTGTGTGAAAAATTTCACGCCAAAAAAAGCAAGTTTAAACGAGTTTAGAGGACAAAGTGCTAGAATAGCTTTAAAAACTTTAGAAACGCAACTTTGAACGTAATCTCAAGCATTTGACAATGGTTTTCAATTCTAACCATTTCAAAACAATAATATATACCAAATAGTATTGTGTGCCAAGTTTTATCCTTAACAAACCAAGTTTGAACGACTTTAAGCGAGTAAGTACCAAAAAAGCTTTAATAACCTTGAAAACGCAACTTCACATTTAATTTCAAGCATATGACTATTGTTTTAAATTATATCCATTTCAACATAATAATATGTATCAAATATTGTTATGTTCCAAGTTTCATGCCAAACAAACCAAGTATGAACGGCATTAAGCAAGTAATTTCCAAAATAGCTTTAATATCGTTGAACACGCAACGTCGCAATAAATTTTAAGCATATGATTATTGTTTTAAATTCTAACCATTTCAACAAAATAATACATACCAAATACTGTTGTGTGCCAAGTTTCATGCGCAATAAACCAAGTCTAAACGACAACAAGCGAGTAAGTGCCTAAAAAGCTTTTAAAACCTTAAAAACGAAACTTCGAACGTAATATCAAGCATATAACTATTGTTTTCAATTCAACTCATTTCAACACAATAACATATACCAAATACTGTTTTGTGCAAAATTTCATGCCAAACAAAGGAAGTTTGAACGACTTTAAGCGATTAAGTGCTAAAAAATCATTAAAAACCTTAGAAACGCAACTTTGAACGTAATATCAAGCATATGACGATTTTTTAAAATTCTAACCATTTCAACACAATAATATATACCAAATAGTGTTTTGTCCCAAGTATTATGCATAACAAACAAAGTTTGAACGACTTTAAGGACGTAAGAGCCGAAAAAAGCTTTATTAACCTTGAAAACGCAACTTTGAACGTATTATCAAGCATATCACAATTGGTCAATTCTAACAATTTCAATACAATAATATATACCAAATAGTATTATGTGCCAAATTTTAAGCTTAACAATCCAAGTTTGAACAAGTTTAAGAGAGTAAGTGCCAAAAAAGCTTTAATAACCTTGAAAACGCAACTTCGCACTTAATTTCAAGCATATGACTATTGTTTTAAATTAAAACTATTTCAACACAATAATATATACAAAATAGTGTTGTGTGCCAGGTTTCATGCAAAACAAACCAAGTTTGAACGACTTTCAGCGAGTAAGTGCCAAAAAAGCTTTAATAACCTTAAAAATGCAACTTCGCAATTAATGTCAAGCATATGACTATTGTTTTCCATTCTAACCATTTCAACAAAATAATACATACCAAATAGTGTTGTGAGCCAAATTTCATGCCAAAGAAAGGAAGTTTGGACGAGTTTAGAGGAGTAAATGCCAAAAAAGCATTAAAACATTAAAAATGCAACTTAGAATGTAATATAAAGCATATGACTATTGTTTTCAATTCTAACCACTTCAACACAATACTATATACCAAATAGCGTTGTGTGCCAAGTTTTATGCTTAATAAACCAAGTTTGAACGACTTTAAGCGAGTAAGTGCCGAAAAAGCTTTAATAACCTTAAAAACGCAACTTTGAACGTAATAAATAGCATAACTTAATTGTTTTCTTTTAAGCCATTTCAACACAATAATATAAATAAAATAGTGTTTTGAGCCAAGTCTCATGCAAAACAAAGGAGAAGTTTTAATTAGTTTAGAGGAGTAAGTGCCAAAGAAACATCAAAAACCTTAAAAACGCGACTTTGAACGTAATATAAAGCATATGACTATTGTTTTCAATTGTAACCATTTCAACACAATAATATATATCAAATACAATTGTGTGCCAAGTTTTATGCTTAACAAACCAAGTTTGAACGACTTTAAGTGAGTAAGTCCCAAAAAAGCTTTAAAAACCTTGAAAACGCAACGTCACACTTTATTTGAAGCATATGACAATTGTTTTAAATTCTAGCATTTAAACAAAATGATACATACCAAACAGTGTTGCGTGCCAAGTTTCATGCGAATCAAACCAAGTTTCAACTATAATAAGCGCGTAGGTGCCAATAAAGTTTAAAAAAGCCTACAAAACGCAACTTTGTCTGTAATTCCAAGCATATGACTATTTTTCTAAATTCTAAGCATTTTAATACAAAAAAATATACCAAATAGTGTATTGCGCCAAGTTTTATGCCTAATAAACCAAGATTGAACGACTTTAAGTAAGTGCCAAAAGAGCTTTAAAAACCATATAAACGTAACTTCGAATGTAATAACAAGCGTATGACTATTCTTTTAAATTTAGCCATTTCAAAACAATAATATATTGCAAATAGTGTTGTGTGAAAAATTTCACGCCAAAAAAAGCAAGTTTAAACGAGTTTAGAGGACAAAGTGCTAGAATAGCTTTAAAAATCTTAGAAACGCAAGTTTGAACGTAATCTCAAGCATTTGACAATGGTTTTCAATTCTAACCATTTCAAAACAATAATATATACCAAATAGTATTGTGTGCCAAGTTTTATCCTTAACAAACCAAGTTTGAACGACTTTAAGCGAGTAAGTACCAAAAAAGCTTTAATAACCTTGAAAACGCAACTTCACATTTAATTTCAAGCATATGACTATTGTTTTAAATTATAACCATTTCCACATAATAATATGTATCAAATATTGTTATGTTCCAAGTTTCATGCCTAACAAACCAAGTATGAACGGCTTTAAGCAAGTAATTTCCAAAATAGCTTTAATATCCTTGGACACGAACGTCGCAATAAATTTTAAGCATATGATTATTGTTTTAAATTCTAACCATTTCAACAAAATAATACATACCAAATACTGTTGTGTGCCAAGTTTCATGCGCAATAAACCAAGTCTAAACGACAACAAGCGAGTAAGTGCCTAAAAAGCTTTTAAAACCTTAAAAACGAAACTTCGAACGTAATATCAAGCATATAACTATTGTTTTCAATTCATCTCATTTCAACACAATAACATATACCAAATACTGTTTTGTGCAAAATTTCATGCCAAACAAAGGAAGTTTGAACGACTTTAAGCGATTAAGTGCTAAAAAATCATTAAAAACCTTAGAAACGCAACTTTGAACGTAATATCAAGCATATGACGATTTTTTAAAATTCTAACCATTTCAACACAATAATATATACCAAATAATGTTTTGTCCCAATTATTATGCATAACAAACAAAGTTTGAACGACTTTAAGGGCGTAAGAGCCGAAAAAGCATTATTAACCTTGAAAACGCAACTTTGAACGTATTATCAAGCATATGACAATTGGTCAATTCTTACAATTTCAATACAATAATATATACCAAATAGTATTATGAGCCAAATTTTATGCTTAACAATCCAAGTTTGAACAACTTTAAGAGAGTAAGTGCCAAAAAAGCTTTAATAACCTTGAAAACGCAACTTCGCACTTAATTTCAAGCATATGACTATTGTTTTAAATTAAAACTATTTCAACACAATAATATATACAAAATAGTGTTGTGTGCCAGGTTTCATGCAAAACAAACCAAGTTTGAACGACTTTCAGCGAGTAAGTGCCAAAAAAGCTTAATAACCTTAAAAACGCAACTTCGCAATTAATGTCAAGCATATGACTATTGTTTTCCATTCTAACCATTTCAACAAAATAATACATACCAAATAGTGTTGTGAGCCAAATTTCATGCCAAACAAAAGGAAGTTTGGACGAGTTTAGAGGATTAAATGCCAAAAAAGCATTAAAACCTTAAAAATGCAACTTAGAATGTAATATAAAGCATATGACTATTGTTTTCAATTCTAACCACTTCAACACAATAATATATACCAAATAGCGTTGTGTGCCAAGTTTTATGCTTAATAAACCAAGTTTGAACGACTTTAAGCGAGTAAGTGCCGAAAAAGCTTTAATAACCTTAAAAACGCAACTTTGAACGTAATAAATAGCATAACTTAATTGTTTTCTTTTAAGCCATTTCAACACAATAATATAAATAAAATAGTGTTGTGAGCCAAGTCTCATGCAAAACAAAGGAGAAGTTTTAATTAGTTTAGAGGAGTAAGTGCCAAAGAAACATCAAAAACCTTAAAAACGCGACTTTGAACGTAATATAAAGCATATGACTATTGTTTTCAATTGTAACCATTTCAACACAATAATATATATCAAATACAATTGTGTGCCAAGTTTTATGCTTAACAAACCAAGTTTGAACGACTTTAAGTGAGTAAGTCCCAAAAAAGCTTTAAAAACCTTGAAAACGCAACGTCACACTTTATTTGAAGCATATGACAATTGTTTTAAATTCTAGCATTTAAACAAAATAATACATACCAAACAGTGTTGCGTGCCAAGTTTCATGCGAATCAAACCAAGTTTCAACTATAATAAGCGCGTAGGTGCCAATAAAGTTTTAAAAAGCCTACAAAACGCAACTTTGTCTGTAATTCCAAGCATATGACTATTTTTCTAAATTCTAAGCATTTTAATACAAAAAAATATACCAAATAGTGTATTGCGCCAAGTTTTATGCCTAATAAACCAAGATTGAACGACTTTAAGTAAGTGCCAAAAGAGCTTTAAAAACCATATAAACGTAACTTCGAATGTAATAACAAGCGTATGACTATTGTTTTAAATTTAGCCATTTCAAAACAATAATATATTGCAAATAGTGTTGTGTGAAAAATTTCACGCCAAAAAAAGCAAGTTTAAACGAGTTTAGAGGACAAAGTGCTAGAATAGCTTTAAAAATCTTAGAAACGCAACTTTGAACGTAATCTCAAGCATTTGACAATGGTTTTCAATTCTAACCATTTCAAAACAATAATATATACCAAATAGTATTGTGTGCCAAGTTTTATCCTTAACAAACCAAGTTTGAACGTCTTTAAGCGAGTAAGTACCAAAAAAGCTTTAATAACCTTGAAAACGCAACTTCACATTTAATTTCAAGCATATGACTATTGTTTTAAATTATAACCATTTCAACATAATAATATGTATCAAATATTGTTATGTTCCAAGTTTCATGCCTAACAAACCAAGTATGAACGGCTTTAAGCAAGTAAATTCCAAAATAGCTTTAATATCCTTGAACACGAACGTCGCAATAAATTTTAAGCATATGATTATTGTTTTAAATTCTAACCATTTCAACAAAATAATACATACCAAATACTGTTGTGTGCCAAGTTTCATGCGCAATAAACCAAGTCTGAACGACAACAAGCGAGTAAGTGCCTAAAAAGCTTTTAAAACCTTAAAAACGAAACTTCGAACGTAATATCAAGCATATAACTATTGTTTTCAATTCAACTCATTTCAATACAATAACATATACCAAATACTGTTTTGTGCAAAATTTCATGCCAAACAAAGGAAGTTTGAACGACTTTAAGCGATTAAGTGCTAAAAAATCATTAAAAACCTTAGAAACGCAACTTTGAACGTAATATCAAGCATATGACGATTTTTTAAAATTCTAACCATTTCAACACAATAATATATACCAAATAGTGTTTTGTCCCAAGTATTATGCATAACAAACAAAGTTTGAACGACTTTAAGGGCGTAAGAGCCGAAAAAGCTTTAATAACCTTGAAAACGCAACTTTGAACGTATTATCAAACATATGACAATTGGTCAATTCTAACAATTTCAATACAATAATATATACCAAATAGTATTATGTGCCAAATTTTATGCTTAACAATCCAAGTTTGAACAACTTTAAGAGAGTAAGTGCCAAAAAAGCATTAATAACCTTGAAAACGCAACTTCGCACTTAATTTCAAGCATAAGACTATTGTTTTAAATTAAAACTATTTCAACACAATAATATATACAAAATAGTGTTGTGTGCCAGGTTTCATGCAAAACAAACCAAGTTTGAACGACTTTCAGCGAGTAAGTGCCAAAAAAGCTTTAATAACCTTAAAAACGCAACTTCGCAATTAATGTCAAGCATATGACTATTGTTTTCCATTCTAACCATTTCAACAAAATAATACATACCAAATAGTGTTGTGAGCCAAATTTCATGCCAAACAAAGGAAGTTTGGACGAGTTTAGAGGAGTAAATGCCAAAAAAGCATTAAAACCTTAAAAATGCAACTTAGAATGTAATATAAAGCATATGACTATTGTTTTCAATTCTAACCACTTCAACACAATAATATATACCAAATAGCGTTGTGTGCCAAGTTTTTTGCTTAATAAACCAAGTTTGAACGACTTTAAGCGAGTAAGTGCCGAAAAAGCTTTAATAACCTTAAAAACGCAACTTTGAACGTAATAAATAGCATAACTTAATTGTTTTCTTTTAAGCCATTTCAACACAATAATATATACAAAATAGTGTTGTGAGCCAAGTCTCATATCAAACAAAGGAGAAGTTTTAATGAGTTTAAAGGTGTAAGTGCCAAAAAATCATTAAAAACCTTAATAACGCGACTTTGAACGTAATATAAAGCATATGACTATTGTTTTCAATTGTAACCATTTCAACACAATAATATATAACAAATAAAATTGTGTGCCAAGTTTTATGCTTAACAAACCAAGTTTGAACGACTTTAAGCGAGTAAGTCCCAAAAAAGCTTTAAAAACCTTGAAAACGCAACGTCACACTTTATTTGAAGCATATGACAATTGTTTTAAATTCTAGCATTTAAACAAAATAATACATACCAAATAGTGTTGTGTGCCAAGTTTCATGCGAATCAAACCAAGTTTAAACGATAATAAGCGCGTATGTGCCAATAAAGTTTAAAAAAGCCTACAAAACGCAACTTTGTCTGTAATTCCAAGCATATGACTATTTTTCTAAATTCTAAGCATTTTAATACAACAAAATATACCAAATAGTGTTTTGCGCCATGTTTTATGCCTAATAAACCAAGATTGAACGACTTTAAGCTAATAAGTGCCAAAAAAGCTTTAAAAACGATAAAAACGTAACTTCGAATGTAATAACAAGCATATGACTATTGTTTTAAATTTAGCCATTTCAAAACAATAATATATACCAAATAGTGTTGTGTGCAAAATTTCACGCCAAAAATAGCTTGTTTGAACAAGTTTAGAGGACAAAGTGCTAGAATAGCTTTAAAAACCTTAAAAACGCAACCTTGAACGTATTCTCAAGAATATGACAATGGTTTTCAATTCTAACCATTTCAAAACAATAATATATACCAAATAATATTGTGTGCCAAGTTTTATCCTTAACAAACCAAGTTTGAACGACTTTAAGCGAGTAAGTACCAAAAAAGCTTTAATAACCTTAAAAACGCAACTTCACATTTAATTTAAAGCATATGACTATTGTTTTAAATTATAACCATTTCAACACGATAATATGTATCAAATATTGTTATGTGCCAAGTTTCATGCCAAACAAACCAAGTATGAACGACTTTAAGCAAGTAATTTCCAAAATAGCTTTAATATCCTTGCACACGCAACGTCGCAATAAATTTAAAGCATATGACTATGGTTTTAAATTCTAACCATTTCAACAAAATAATACATACCAAATAGTGTTGTGTGCCAAGTTTCATGCGCAATAAACCAAGTCTAAACGACAACAAGCGAGTAAGTGCCTAAAAAGCTTTTAAAACCTTAAAAACGAAACTTCGAACGTAATATCAAGCATATAACTATTGTTTTCAATTCAACTCATTTCAACACAATAACATATACCAAATACTGTTTTGTGCAAAGATTCATGCCAAACAAAGGAAGTTTGAACGGCTTTTAGCGAGTAAGTGTTAAAAAATCATTAAAAACCTTAGAAACGCAACTTTGAACGTAATATGAAGCATATGACGATTGTTTAAAATTCTAACCATTTCAACACTATAATATATACCAAATAGTGTTTTGTCCCAAGTATTATGCATAACAAACAAAGTTTGTACGACTTTAAGGGCATAAGTGCCGACAAAGCTTTAATAACCTTGAAAACGTAACTTTGAACGTAATATCAAGCATATGAAAATTGGTCAATTCTAAGAATTTCAATACCATAATATATACCAAAAAGTATTATGTGCCAAATTTTATACTTAAGAATCCAAGTTTGAACGAGTTTAAGAGAGTAAGTGCCAAAAAAGCTTTAGTAACCTTGAAAACGCAACTTCGCACTTAATTTCAAGCATATGACTATTGTTTTAAATTAAAACTATTTCAACACAATAATATATACAAAATAGTGTTGTGTGCCAGGTTTCATGCAAAAAAAACCAAGTTTGAACAACTTTAAGCGAGTAAGTGCCAAAAATGCTTTAATAACCTTAAAAACGCAACTTCACAATTAATGTCAAGCATATGACTATTGTTTTCCATTCTAACCATTTCAACAAAATAATACATACCAAATAGTGTTGTGAGCCAAATTTCATGCGAAACAAAGGAATTTTGGACGAGGTTAGAGGAGTAAATGCCAAAAAAGCATTAAGAACCTTAAAAATGCAACTTAGAATGTAATATAAAGCATATGACTATTGTATTCAATTCTAACCACTTCAACACAATAATATATACCAAATAGTGTTGTGTGCCAAGTTTTATGCTTAATAAACCAAGTTTGAACGACTTTAAGCGAGTAAGTGCCGAAAAATCTTTAATAACCTTAAAAACGCAACTTTGAGCGTAATAACAAGCATAACTCAATTGTTTTCATTTAAGCCATTTCAACACAATAATATATACAAAATAGTGTTGTGAGCCAAGTCTCACGCCAAACAAAGGAGAAGTTTTAATGAGTTTAAAGGAGTAAGTGCCAAAAAAGCATTAAAAACCTTTAAAACGCGACTTTGAACGTAATATAAAGCATATGACTATTGTTTTCAATGCTAACCATTTAAACACAATAATATATACCAAATAAAATTGTGTGCCAAGTTTTATGATTAATAAACCAAGTTTGAACGACTTTAAGCGAGTAAGTCCCAAAAAAGCTTTAAAAACTTTTAAAACGCAACGACACACTTTATTTGAAGCATATGTCAATTGTTTTAAATTCTAGCATTTGAACAAAATAATACATACCAAATAGTGTTGTGTGCCAAGTTTCATGCGAATCAAACCAAGTTTAAACGATAATAAGCGTGTACGTGCCAATAAAGTTTAAAAAAGCCTACAAAACGCAACTTTGTCTGTAATTCCAAGCATATGACTATTTTTCTAAATTCTAAGCATTTTAATACAAAAAAATATACCAAATACTGTTTTGTGCAAAATTTCATGCCAAACAAAGGAAGTTTGAACGGCTTTACGCGATTAAGTGCTAAAAAATCATTAAAAACCTTAGAAACGCAACTTTGAACGTAATATGAAGCATATGACGATTGTTTAAAATTCTAACAATTTCAATACCATAATATATACCAAAAAGTATTATGTGACAAATTTTATACTTAAGAATCCAAGTTTGAACGAGTTTAAGAGAGTAAGTGCCAAAAAAGCTTAGTAACCTAGAAAACGCAACTTCGCACTTAATTTCAAGCATATGACTATTGTTTTAAATTAAAACTATTTCAACACAATAATATATACAAAATAGTGTTGTGTGCCAGGTTTCATGCAAAAAAAAACCAAGTTTGAACAACTTTAAGCGAGTAAGTGCCAAAAAAGCTTTAATAACCTTAAAAACGCAACTTCGCAATTAATGTCAAGCATATGACTATTGTTTTCCATTCTAACCATTTCAACAAAATAATACATACCAAATAGTGTTGTGAGCCAAATTTCATGCCAAACAAAGGAAGTTTGGACGAGTTTAGAGGAGTAAATGCCAAAAAAGCATTAAAACCTTAAAAATGCAACTTAGAATGTAATATAAAGCATATGACTATTGTTTTCAATTCTAACCACTTCAACACAATAATATATACCAAATAGCGTTGTGTGCCAAGTTTTATGCTTAATAAACCAAGTTTGAACGACTTTAAGCGAGTAAGTGCCGAAAAAGCTTTAATAACCTTAAAAACGCAACTTTGAACGTAATAAATAGCATAACTTAATTGTTTTCTTTTAAGCCATTTCAACACAATAATATATACAAAATAGTGTTGTGAGCCAAGTCTCATGCAAAACAAAGGAGAAGTTTTAATTAGTTTAGAGGAGTAAGTGCCAAAGAAACATTAAAAACCTTAAAAACGCGACTTTGAACGTATAAAGCATATGACTATTGTTTTCAATTGTAACCATTTCAACACAATAACATATACCAAATACAATTGTGTGCCAAGTTTTATGCTTAACAAACCAAATTTGAACGACTTTAAGTGAGTAAGTCCCAAAAAAGCTTTAAAAACCTTGAAAACGCAACGTCACACTTTATTTGAAGCATATGACAATTGTTTTAAATTCTAGCATTTAAACAAAATAATACATACCAAATAGTGTTGTGTGCCAAGTTTCATGCGAATCAAACCAAGTTTCAACGATAATAAGCGCGTAGGTGCCAATAAAGTTTAAAAAAGCCTACAAAACGCAACTTTGTCTGTAATTCCAAGCATATGACTATTTTTCTAAATTCTAAGCATTTTAATACAAAAAAATATACCAAATAGTGTATTGCGCCAAGTTTTATGCCTAATAAACCAAGATTGAACGACTTTAAGTAAGTGCCAAAAGAGCTTTAAAAACCATTTAAACGTAACTTCGAATGTAATAACAAGCATATGACTATTGTTTTAAATTTAGCCATTTCAAAACAATAATATATTGCAAATAGTGTTGTGTGAAAAATTTCACGCCAAAAAAAGCAAGTTTAAACGAGTTTAGAGGACAAAGTGCTAGAATAACTTTAAAAACCTTAGAAACGCAACTTTGAACGTAATCTCAAGCGTTTGACAATGGTTTTCAATTCTAACCATTTCAAAACAATAATATATACCAAATACTATTGTGTGCCAAGTTTTATCCTTAACAAACCAAGTTTGAACGACTTTAAGCGAGTAAGTACCAAAAAAGCTTTAATAACCTTGAAAACGACACTTCACATTTAATTTCAAGCATATGACTATTGTTTTAAATTATAACCATTTCAACATAATAATATGTATCAAATATTGTTATGTTCCAAGTTTCATGCCAAACAAACCAAGTATGAACGGCTTTAAGCAAGTAATTTCCAAAATAGCTTTAATATCCTTGAACACGCAACGTCGCAATAAATTTTAAGCATATCATTATTGTTTTAAATTCTAACCATTTGAACAAAATAATACATACCAAATACTGTTGTGTGCCAAGTTTCATGCGCAATAAACCAAGTCTAAACGACAACAAGCGAGTAAGTGCCTAAAAAGCTTTTAAAACCATAAAAACGAAACTTCGAACGTAATATCAAGCATATAACTATTGTTTTCAATTCAACTCATTTCAACACAATAACATATACCAAATACTGTTTTGTGCAAAATTTCATGCCAAACAAAGGAAGTTTCAACGACTTTAAGCGATTAAGTGCTAAAAAATCATTAAAAACCTTAGAAACGCAACTTTCGTAATATCAAGCATATGACGATTTTTTAAAATTCTAACCATTTCAACACAATAATATATACCAAATAGTGTTTTGTCCCAAGTATTATGCATAACAAACAAAGTTTGAACGAATTTAAGGGCGTAAGAGCCGAAAAAGCTTTAATAACCTTGAAAACGCAACTTTGAACGTATTATCAAGCATATGACAATTGGTCAGTTCTAAAATTTCAATACAATATAATATATACCAAATAGTATTATGTGCCAAATTTTAAGCTTAACAATCCAAGTTTGAACAAGTTTAAGAGAGTAAGTGCCAAAAAAGCTTTAATAACCTTGAGAACGCAACTTCGCACTTAATTTCAAGCATATGACTATTGTTTTAAATAAAAACTATTTCAACACAATAATATATACAAAATAGTGTTGTGTGCCAGGTTTCATGCAAAACAAACCATGTTTGAACGACTTTCAGCGAGTAAGTGCCAAAAAAGCTTTAATAACCTTAAAAACGCAACTTCGCAATTAATGTCAAGCATATGACTATTGTTTTCCATTCTAACCATTTCAACAAAATAATACATACCAAATAGTGTTGTGAGCCAAATTTCATGCCAAACAAAGGAAGTTTGGACGAGTTTAGAGGAGTAAATGCCAAAAAAGCATTAAAACCTTAAAAATGCAACTTAGAATGTAATATAAAGCATATGACTATTGTTTTCAATTCTAACCACTTCAACACAATAATATATACCAAATAGCGTTGTGTGCCAAGTTTTATGCTTAATAAACCAAGTTTGAACGACTTTAAGCGAGTAAGTGCCGAAAAAGCTTTAATAACCTTAAAAACGCAACTTTGAACGTAATAAATAGCATAACTTAATTGTTTTCTTTTAAGCCATTTCAACACAATAATATATACAAAATAGTGTTGTGAGCCATGTCTCATGCAAAACAAAGGAGAAGTTTTAATTAGTTTAGAGGAGTAAGTGCCAAAGAAACATTAAAAACCTTAAAAACGCGACTTTGAACGTATAAAGCATATGACTATTGTTTTCAATTGTAACCATTTCAACACAATAATATATACCAAATACAATTGTGTGCCAAGTTTTATGCTTAACAAACCAAATTTGAACGACTTTAAGTGAGTAAGTCCCAAAAAAGCTTTAAAAACCTAGAAAACGCAACGTCGCACTTTATTTGAAGCATATGACAATTGTTTTAAATTCTAGCATTTAAACAAAATAATACATACCAAATAGTGTTGTGTGCCAAGTTTCATGCGAATCAAACCAAGTTTCAACGATAATAAGCGCGTAGGTGCCAATAAAGTTTAAAAAAGCCTACAAAACGCAACTTTGTCTGTAATTCCAAGCATATGACTATTTTTCTAAATTCTAAACATTTTAATACAAAAAAATATACCAAATAGTGTATTGCGCCAAGTTTTATGCCTAATAAACCAAGATTGAACGACTTTAAGTAAGTGCCAAAAGAGCTTTAAAAACCATATAAACGTAACTTCGAATGTAATAACAAGCATATGACTATTGTTTTAAATTTAGCCATTTCAAAACAATAATATATTGCGAATAGTGTTGTGTGAAAAATTTCACGCCAAAAAAAGCAAGTTTAAACGAGTTTAGAGGACAAAGTGCTAGAATAGCTTTAAAAACCTTAGAAACGCAACTTTGAACGTAATCTCAAGCATTTGACAATGGTTTTCAATTCTAACCATTTCAAAACAATAATATATACCAAATACTATTGTGTGCCAAGTTTTATCCTTAACAAACCAAGTTTGAACGACTTTAAGCGAGTAAGAACCAAAAAAGCTTTAATAACCTTGAAAACGACACTTCACATTTAATTTCAAGCATATGACTATTGTTTTAAATTATAACCATTTCAACATAATAATATGTATCAATTATTGTTATGTTCCAAGTTTCATGCCTAACAAACCAAGTATGAACGGCTTTAAGCAAGTAATTTCCAAAATAGCTTTAATATCCTTGAACACGCAACGTCGCAATAAATTTTAAGCATATGATTATTGTTTTAAATTCTAACCATTTGAACAAAATAATACATACCAAATACTGTTGTGTGCCAAGTTTCATGCGCAATAAACCAAGTCTAAACGACAACAAGCGAGTAAGTGCCTAAAAAGCTTTTAAAACCATAAAAACGAAACTTCGAACGTAATATCAAGCATATAACTATTGTTTTCAATTCAACTCATTTCAACACAATAACATATACCAAATACTGTTTTGTGCAAAATTTCATGCCAAACAAAGGAAGTTTGAACGACTTTAAGCGATTAAGTGCTAAAAAATCATTAAAAACCTTAGAAACGCAACTTTCGTAATATCAAGCATATGACGATTTTTTAAAATTCTAACCATTTCAACACAATAATATATACCAAATAGTGTTTTGTCCCAAGTATTATGCATAACAAACAAAGTTTGAACGAATTTAAGGGCGTAAGAGCCGAAAAAGCTTTAATAACTTTGAAAACGCAACTTTGAACGTATTATCAAGCATATGACAATTGGTCAGTTCTAAAATTTCAATACAATATAATATATACCAAATAGTATTATGTGCCAAATTTTAAGCTTAACAATCCAAGTTTGAACAAGTTTAAGAGAGTAAGTGCCAAAAAAGCTTTAATAACCTTGAGAACGCAACTTCGCACTTAATTTCAAGCATATGACTATTGTTTTAAATAAAAACTATTTCAACACAATAATATATACAAAATAGTGTTGTGTGCCAGGTTTCATGCAAAACAAACCATGTTTGAACGACTTTCAGCGAGTAAGTGCCAAAAAAGCTTTAATAACCTTAAAAACGCAACTTCGCAATTAATGTCAAGCATATGACTATTGTTTTCCATTCTAACCATTTCAACAAAATAATACATACCAAATAGTGTTGTGAGCCAAATTTCATGCCAAACAAAGGAAGTTTGGACGAGTTTAGAGGAGTAAATGCCAAAAAAGCATTAAAACCTTAAAAATGCAACTTAGAATGTAATATAAAGCATATGACTATTGTTTTCAATTCTAACCACTTCAACACAATAATATATACCAAATAGCGTTGTGTGCCAAGTTTTATGCTTAATAAACCAAGTTTGAACGACTTTAAACGAGTAAGTGCCGAAAAAGCTTTAATAACCTTAAAAACGCAACTTTGAACGTAATAAATAGCATAACTTAATTGTTTTCTTTTAAGCCATTTCAACACAATAATATATAAAAAATAGTGTTGTGAGCCAAGTCTCATGCAAAACAAAGGAGAAGTTTTAATTAGTTTAGAGGAGTAAGTGCCAAAGAAACATTAAAAACCTTAAAAACGCGACTTTGAACGTATAAAGCATATGACTATTGTTTTCAATTGTAACCATTTCAACACAATAATATATACCAAATACAATTGTGTGCCAAGTTTTATGCTTAACAAACCAAATTTGAACGACTTTAAGTGAGTAAGTCCCAAAAAAGCTTTAAAAACCTAGAAAACGCAACGTCACACTTTATTTGAAGCATATGACAATTGTTTTAAATTCTAGCATTTAAACAAAATAATACATACCAAATAGTGTTGTGTGCCAAGTTTCATGCGAATCAAACCAAGTTTCAACGATAATAAGCGCGTAGGTGCCAATAAAGTTTAAAAAAGCCTACAAAACGCAACTTTGTATGTAATTCCAAGCATATGACTATTTTTCTAAATTCTAAACATTTTAATACAAAAAAATATACCAAATAGTGTATTGCGCCAAGTTTTATGCCTAATAAACCAAGATTGAACGACTTTAAGTAAGTGCCAAAAGAGCTTTAAAAACCATATAAACGTAACTTCGAATGTAATAACAAGCATATGACTATTGTTTTAAATTTAGCCATTTCAAAACAATAATATATTGCAAATAGTGTTGTGTGAAAAATTTCACGCCAAAAAAAGCAAGTTTAAACGAGTTTAGAGGACAAAGTGCTAGAATAGCTTTAAAAACCTTACAAACGCAACTTTGAACGTAATCTCAAGCATTTGACAATGGTTTTCAATTCTAACCATTTCAAAACAATAATATATACCAAATAGTATTGTGTGCCAAGTTTTATCCTTAACAAACCAAGTTTGAACGACTTTAAGCGAGTAAGTACCAAAAAAGCTTTAATAACCTTGAAAACGCAACTTCACATATAATTTCAAGCATATGACTATTGTTTTAAATTATATCCATTTCAACATAATAATATGTATCAAATATTGTTATGTTCCAAGTTTCATGCCAAACAAACCAAGTATGAACGGCATTAAGCAAGTAATTTCCAAAATAGCTTTAATATCGTTGAACACGCAACGTCGCAATAAATTTTAAGCATATGATTATTGTTTTAAATTCTAACCATTTCAACAAAATAATACATACCAAATACTGTTGTGTGCCAAGTTTCATGCGCAATAAACCAAGTCTAAACGACAACAAGCGAGTAAGTGCCTAAAAAGCTTTTAAAACCTTAAAAACGAAACTTCGAACGTAATATCAAGCATATAACTATTGTTTTCAATTCAACTCATTTCAACACAATAACATATACCAAATACTGTTTTGTGCAAAATTTCATGCCAAATAAAGGAAGCTTGAACGACTTTAAGCGATTAAGTGCTAAAAAATCATTAAAAACCTTAGAAATGCAACTTTGAACGTAATATCAAGCATATGACGATTTTTTAAAATTCTAACCATTTCAACACAATAATATATACCAAATAGTGTTTTGTCCCAAGTATTATGCATAACAAACAAAGTTTGAACGACTTTAAGGGCGTAAGAGCCGAAAAAGCTTTAATAACCTTGAAAACGCAACTTTGAACGTATTATCAAGCATATCACAATTGGTCAATTCTAACAATTTCAATACAATAATATATACCAAATAGTATTATGTGCCAAATTTTAAGCTTAACAATCCAAGTTTGAGTAAGTGCCAAAAAAGCTTTAATAACCTTGAAAACGCAACTTCGCACTTAATTTCAAGCATATGACTATTGTTTTAAATTAAAACCATTTCAACACAATAATATATACAAAATAGTGTTGTGTGCCAGGTTTCATGCAAAACAAACCAAGTTTGAACGACTTTCAGCGAGTAAGTGCCAAAAAAGCTTTAATAACCTTAAAAACGCAACTTCGCAATTAATGTCAAGCATATGACTATTGTTTTCCATTCTAACCATTTCAACAAAATAATACATACCAAATGGTGTTGTGAGCCAAATTTCATGCCAAACAAAAGGAAGTTTGGACGAGTTTAGAGGAGTAAATGCCAAAAAAGCATTAAAACCTTAAAAATGCAACATAGAATGTAATATAAAGCATATGACTATTGTTTTCAATTCTAACCACTTCAACACAATAATATATACCAAATAGCGTTGTGTGCCAAGTTTTATGTGTTGATTCAATTAGGAACGGGAACAGCAACAAGAGGGGGGGTGAATTGTTGTTGTTGCAAGTTTAAGCGATTGTGCCCTGTTTTTGCGGAATTATTCAAAATAAATAAAGCTTAAACTAGGAGCAAAATATTAAGAGAGACACACAATTTTTACGTGGAAACCTTTTGGGCCTAAACAAAAGGAAAAACCACGACCACTTGGGATTTTCAAAAACTCCACTATGTTTAAGGCAATTAGTTACAATCACAATAAACACCTTGCTTCACTCGAAGCGTAACACCTAGGCCGACTCCTCTTCTCTCTAATTGCTTTACTCCAAGCAACAACCTTAGCTTCTCTTCAAGCTAATCCTCTCTAGCTTCACTCAAAGCTATCTAATTTCCCCCTTAGACTCACCCGAGTCTAATTACATAAACTCTCAAAAACCCTTACAAAAAGGATAGAAATTCTCTAAAATAAATCAAAGAGTTGCATCAAGAAAATATTATAAATTGATTGGCAATTTTAAGAACAAAATATTTCTTGTAAAATCCAACAAAAACGTATGAAAAATACTTAAGCACAAAACGTTGGATTACTTCTCTTCTCTTTAAAAACCGGAATTATCTTGCAATTTATAGAAAATAATATTCCTAAGAAAGTGGAATAATCCAATCCATCATCCCACTATCAAGAGATCATGGGAGTAATGTGGATTAAGCAAACACACGGTTATTTCCATAAGATTTGATTAAGTCAAATCACACGTGTACATAAACAATAACCGCTGTTCCCTTAATAACCGCTGTTCCCTAAAGTAGCAGTTTCTTCAGTAGTAATTCCTGTTCCCCAAATTAATGGCTGGAACTTCATGCTATATTTAGAAAACGGTTAATCTTAGTGGGAATGATTGTTTGCTAATTTTTAGGAATAAAGACCGGCTGAAAAGATTTGCTAAGACCAATTCAAAGTTAGTTAATTCTATTTTTAACAAATCCAGGATTTATTAAAAATAGATCCTAAAATAAAGGATCTTAACGAATTAAAACGTGAATCCATTTTATTCAATAAAAACGATTTGCCAATTAATCTTTAACAAATTATTACTGCAACAATTTAATTTAAAATACATTAACTAAAAAAATAATAATTAAAATATGATAACCAGAATTTTTAGTCAACGTAGTCAACCTTTAGCTCAGGAACAGTGTGCTGTTTCCAGACTTCAGTTTAGCTAGAACATCCAACTTGGGAACAGTAGATCTGCTGTCTCCATTTTACATCCCAAGCGATATGCTTCTCCTAACATCAATTGAAACCTTTTGACATGTACGTTTCCATAAGCTAAGGCATAGGTACTATCAACGATCATAATCATAATCGGATATCAACCTGCACAATCTCTAAAAACATGTTCACTTAAATAAAGTGTAGTCATCATCAAAACTCAAGAGGTCCAACAAATTCCCCCTTTTTGATGATGACAAACTTTTCAAACAAACTTAAAAACAAAATAGAGTAAACCAATGTTGAAGAGTATGTTAGAGATCAAAACAACTCTACATTACTTAGTAAATTAACTCGTGACAATATAATTTACCAAGCATACATTAAAAACAAATAACTCTATTAATTTGAATAACTTAAGCATAATCAAAATATCGGAAGAACTTTTATCATCACATTCAAGTAATCATTAGAGCATATACATCATAACAATCAAAGTATGTATCTCGGTATGTATATCAGATCTAAACTGAGCTAAACTTATTAATCATCAGAGCATCAGAGCATGAATATCAGAGCATAGCCACAGTTCCTAATGTTCAACAGAATAAATGTATATCAGACTAAGCAGACTCAAGCATTATTTAAGTTTGTGCCAAATATTCCCCCTTTTGACATCATTCAAAAAGAAGATAAGCAATCAAACCACAGCACTAAACATATAGTTATAGTCAAAGAGAGAATAAGGATGCACAAATTAAAAAGCAATAACAATGAATGCAAGCATGATAAGCAATGACTAATCAAACCTAACAGTTAGTAGCATATGTAAAAAGGTTTAATGTTAACAATGTTAAAGATTTGTACCCCAGCTGGTACCAAAAGAAAGAAATTGTTTAAAGACAGAGACAGCAGCAATGAAAAATATAAAAAGGGAAACTATGAAGCAGGAGCATCTTCATCAACATATTCCGTTTCCACCTCAACTGTATCCAATTTAGCGCCAAGACGAGCCTCCATCTGAGTCATCTGGTCAGCTAAAGAGGCTAGGGAAACACGGATCTCATCTTGAAATTTGAAGAAGCGATCCTGCAAATCATCAAGCTTGAGAAGAATGGAATATAAGGGAGCAGTAGGAATGGTTGCCTGATCAAAGCTGTGTTTGTGAAATGATGGTGATGGTGATCTTGGTGTTGGTGAAGGTGATGGTGGAGTGAAATGATGAGTTGGTGGAGTGGTTGGCTTTGATGAGGGAAAACTATTGGGTTCAGCCCTAGAGTCTTCTTCAAGAGAAACCTTAGATTCCACCCCCTGGTCTTCTTCCTCAGAAGGAACAACCTCCTGTTCCTTAACTCCATCCCCTTCTTTCTCCTGTTCCTCCTTCTCCTCTTCTTCCTTTTTCTCCTGTTCCTTCTCTTCCTTCTCTTCCTCTTCCTCCTGTTCCTCCTTTTCCTTCCCCTCTTCCTCCTGTTCCTCATTATCAGAATCAATCTCAACCTGTTCTACAATATTTTCAAGAATCCCTTCCTCATTTAGTTTAAGGCGCAAATTACTCAAACATTTTGCACCTATCATATTGCTGGGACCCATAGGAAAACTATAATCACCCAGTGGAACACCAAACTTTGAGAAAATCCATGACAACAAACCACCATAGCCAACCATACAACGTTTGGCTATACAATCATTTAAATGAGAAATCATCAAGGAAGGAAAATTAATCTTTATGTTGTTCACCATACAGTATATCAGGGTTGCATCTCGAAGACTTACCTCACTACGTTTTGAGTTTCGTGGCAAGATAAACCTTCTAGCAATGTTGTACAGCAACTTATGTAAAGGAGACAGGACATTGTGACTTACTTTCCCCCTTTTTTGCCTAACCCCCAAGCATCTCCAAACATCTTTTTCATCTCTTCCAGAAAACGCAATCTTAGACCCAACATGATAAACATCAAAACCAGTAGCAGGAACACCTAACCACTCTCCTAAAGTCAGACTATCAAATTCAATATCAATATCTTTGATTGAACTAGAACAAACTCCATCATGAACAGCAAAATTAGAAATAAACTCATGCATAATGTCAGGGTAAATGGGGTTGCAGCAATATACGCTCATAAGTGATTCCCATTTTTGAGTTTGTAAAATTTCATGGAATTTAGGAAAGATTGTAGATTCGTACCATTCTTTGTCTAGACCAAATCCTACAGACATTTCTTTAGAAAGTTCTTCAGCATTTGAGTAATGCGTTACCTTCATTTTCTTGGTAGAGTGGGTTGATGGTTTCTTGGATTCTCTTGTTCTTTTACCACTTGTTTGCGGAGACATAGGGGTGTCCTCTGGTTCCTTTGATGAAGACTTAGGTTTGTGAGTGAGAGAAGGTGGGTAGATAACTCGAAGAGGGACAGGTTGCTTCATTTTTGGTTTCATATTCTTGGTTTTCATTGAAGTTTTTAGAGAGAAAAGCAAAGGAAAATGACGGAGTGAAATGGAAGTGGAAGGAATGACGGTTTAGGGTTGAGTGAACGTGAAAGGTTAGTGAAGATGAAATGAAAGATGGGACGAGAGGGAGTAATTGTATTGGATGAAGTGACGTGTTGAGGCAGTTATCAAATCAAGACAATTGATTTTGAATTGTGAAAATGGAGTACGTTGAGATTCAACTCCTACTTAAAAGAACTGCTGGGAAAAAAAATTGTTGTTTTTGTTTGTCTTTTTAATTTTAAAAAGAAAAATGGTAATATTGTGCTACTACCGTCAGATCAAAATAATCATGCAATCATGAGAACATCCAAAGTATATACCTTTAAAAAATGCGTACCTGATCCTTTCGATAATTGATTTTTCAATCAAGATTATTGTGGTTGATTGATCATTTTCAATTTTCATTTTGTCTCTAGGAATCATATATGATACTTCCTTTAATGCAGCTTGATCATGCCAAGTTCCAATCTCATTTTCTCATGCTGTTCCCTTGGAAGCGGTTTGGTCATGATATCTGCTATTTGCTCGTTAGTGTTTACATGCTTAACAATGATATTTTTATTTTCAACATTATCCTTAAGAAAATGATGCCTAATATGGATGTGCTTTACTCGTGAGTGATGCACTGGATCTTTGGATATGCATATGGCACTGGTATTATCGCAATAAATAGGAACACATGCATACTTAATACCAAAGTCTCTTAGCTGCTGCTTTATCCATAACATTTGGGAACAGCAAGCTGCTGCTGCTACGTACTCAGCTTCAGCGGTTGATAATGCAACAGTGTTTTGTTTCTTGGAACTCCATGAAACTAAACATGAGCCAAGAAATTGTACCATACCTGACGTGCTTTTTCTATTAACAAGATCTCCTGCATAATCTGCATCACTAAAGCCTTTCAAATCAAAGACATCACTTTTAGGATAAAATAATGATAAATCATCTGTTCCCTTTAGATATCTCAAAATACGTTTCACTGCAGTTAGATGTGATTCTTTAGGGTTAGATTGAAATCTTGCACATAAACCAACACTAAATGAAATATCGGGTCTACTAGCAGTTAGATATAATAAAGATCCAATCATGCCTCTATACATAGTTTGGTCAATATTTGTTCCATTTGTATCTTCATCTAATCTTACATTAGTAGCCATGGGTGTATGGTTGGTTTTAGCGTTATTCATGCCATATTTCTTAAGAAGTTCTTTTATATATTTTTGTTGATGAATAAAGATACCATTAGCAGTTTGTTTAATTTGCAAACCAAGAAAGAAATTTAATTCTCCCATCATGCTCATTTCAAATTCAGTGCTCATAAGGTTAGCAAATTCTTTACATAGCAATTCATTTGTGGCACCAAAAATAATATCATCAACATATATTTGAACAATTAATATATTGGAACCTTTATTCTTAAAGAATAAGGTTTTATCAATTTTACCTCTAATAAAGTCATTTTGAATCAAAAACTTTGATAGTCTTTCATACCATTGCCTAGGAGCTTGTTTCAACCCATAAAGAGCTTTATCAAGCTTATAAACATGATCAAGACTCGAGGTATTCTCAAAGCCAGGCGGTTGTTCAACAAAAACTTCTTCATCAAGAAAACCATTCAAGAAAGCACATTTCACATCCATTTGATATAATTTAAAGTTCATAAATGCAGCAAAAGAAATTAAAATTCTAATAGCTTCTAACCTTGCTACTGGAGCAAATGTCTCAGTATAATCAATACCTTCTTGTTGATTGTACCCTTTGACCACGAGCCTTGCTTTGTTTCTTACAATTATTCCATGCTCATCTAGTTTGTTCCGAAATACCCATTTCAAACCAATTACCTTTTTGTGTTTCGGTTTGGGTTCTAAATGCCATACTTTGTTCCTTTCAAATTCATTCAATTCATCTTGCATGGCTACAACCCATTCGGAATCCTTTAGAGCTTCTTCGTGATTTTTGGGTTCAAGTGATGATAGGAACGCAAAATGTGCACAAAAATTTCTCATTTGAGATCGAGTTTGTGTTCCTTTATTCAAATCACTTACAATCAAATCAAGAGGATGGTATTTTTGATATCTCCAAGGTTTTGGCATAAAATCTCTTGTGGGAACAGTAGCATGTTCTGGTTCATCAGCTTGATTAACATTCTGTTCAGCTACTGGATTGTTCTGCTCATCTGTGGGAACAGCTGGATTGGGAACAGTCTGCTGTTCCTGATGTTCTGGCAGTTCCTGAACTTGATCAGTACTTTCTGCTTCTGCTGGAACCGGCTGTTCACCAGCTGTTTCTTGATCTTGCACTTTCAATTCTTCATCATCGTCCTCTGGATTTGCAAGACCTATCTTAAAATTATTTGTATCCTGTTCACTTGACAAAAAGTTAGTTTCATCGAAAATTATGTGAACGGATTCTTCCACACTCATTGTTCTTTTGTTATAGACTCTATATGCCTTACTTTGAGATGAGTAGCCAAGAAATACTGCTTCATCACTTCTTTCATCAAATTTACCTATATTCCGTTTTCCATTAACATGTACAAAACATTTGCATCCAAACACACGAAAATAGGAAATATTTGGTTTAACACCTTTAAGCAATTCATAAGGTGTCTTAGAAGTGATGGGTCTTATCAATACTCTATTTAAAATAAAACATGCAGTATTAACAGCCTCGGCCCAAAAATTTCTAGGTAAACCACTAGCAATTAACATAGTTCTAGCCATTTCTTCTAAAGTTCTATTTTTCCTTTCTACTACACCATTTTGTTGTGGTGTTCTAGGGGCGGAAAAATTGTGACTTATTCCATGTTCATTGCAATAACTCATAAAGCTTGAATTTTCAAATTCTTTACCATGATCTGACCTTATGTGAATAATTTGATTATTAGTAGATTTTTGTAATTTGTTAGCGAAAGAAACAAACTCATTAAAAGCTTCATCTTTACTAACTAAAAATAAAGTCCATGTAAATCTACTATAATCATCAACAATAACAAACACATATCTCTTGCCACTACGGCTTTGTATTCTCATAGGTCCACACAAATCCATATGTAATAATTCAAGCGTTTTTGAGGTGGTCACAATATTCTTTGGTTTAAAAGATGACCTTACTTGTTTTCCTTTGGCACAAGGATCACATATTTCATCCTTAAGGAATTTTATAGATGGTAGTCCTCTAACTAGGTCTTTAGATCTTAATGTATTAATCAATGAATAACTAGCATGACCTAGACGCTTATGCCAAAGAAGTGGGTCGTCTTCTATAACACTTAGACACGTTAGACTGTTTCTGGGAACAGTGTCCAGGTCCACCACATAGGTGTTCCCTTTTCTGATTCCCTCAAGAATGGTGTCTCCTGTGTCATTCCTAGAAATAATGCACTTTTCAGAAGTAAAGTTTACAGAGTTACCCTTATCACAAAATTGAGAAATGCTGAGTAAGTTGTGTTTCAAATTCTCGACTAAAAATACATTATCAATGGCGTGGGAACATGACCTTCCAACCTTTCCTTTGGCGATTATCTCACCCTTCATATTGTCACCGAAGGTTACTGTTCCCCCATCATAGGCTTCAAGTGAGAGAAATTTAGTTTTGTCACCCGTCATATGCTTGGAACACCCACTGTCGAGATACCATGAGCTGTTCCCCCTCACTTGGACCTGTAAGATAATTAATTGTTAATTATAGGAACCCAGACTTTCTTGGGTTCCTTGTCGATTTTACATGAATCATATTTATCAATTTGAATGTTATCGACATAGTTTCTGTTGGAGACAGTATACTGTTCCCTTTTGGTGCACTGTTCCTTCAGATGGCCAGCTTTACCACAGAAGGTACAGTACCTATCTCTAGGAAGATCAACGTAAGCTTTCTTACTTTTGTTATTCTTAAAATAATTTAGGCCTTGTGATTTCTTACTTTTAGCATCTAGAATCCATTTGGGAGTTATTTTGATTTTCCCTTTTTCTCTTAAATTTAATTCAAGATTATTATTGTTGTTACGGTTGGATTCCGAATTCAGTTTTAAATATTGAAAATCATTGTATAAATCTTTAGTAGATGCATCTATCAATTCCTCGTTTAAGCCTAATAATTTGTATTGCGATAGCTCAATGTTAAGAATAACATTTTCCTTCTTAAGTCTCTCCATATTTTCCTTTAGGATTATATTTTGGTCCAACAAACCGAAAAATCTGTTTTGGACATCATGTCTAAAGGTGTTTATGTATGAGACATGGTCTTTGCTTACCTTAAGTTCCTTTTCTAACTTGAGACACTTATCATTGCAATTTTCAAGTTTAGCTTGTGTCTCTTTTAACAACTCTTTTAATTCATTTTTACTTAGATTAAATGAATGGTCAGAAAATGAATTAGAAATATTTACCTGCTTCTCCTTGCCTTTATGCGTAGCCATGAGACATAGGTTAGCTGTCTCCTCTTCTTCGGGAACAATAGTTTCATTCTCACTTTCAGTTTCTCCCCATGCAGCAATCATGGCCCTACGAAAGTCAGTCTTGTTAAAATTCTCTTTGTTCAACGGTCTTCTTGAATCTCTTGTCTTTCCCTTGCCCTTTTCATTCTTCCATGTTGGGCAATCCTTGATGAAGTGTTCGGTACTTCCACATTTGTGGCATTCAAGATTTTTTGTTCTTCTTTCTTTGTTGTTTCTTTGATTTGCATACCTGCTGTTTCTGAAGAACTTCTTGAATTTTCGTACCAATAAAGCAGCCTCTTCCTCATCACATTCTGATTCGTCCTGTTCCCCCGCTGCCAGAGCCAGTCCCTTGTTCCTGGAACTGTCTGCTGTTCCCAAATGCAATTCATGCGTCATTAGGGAACCAGCCAGCTCCTCTAGATTGAACTTAGTAAAATCTTTGGACTCTTGTATAGCAGTAACCTTGGCCCTCCAGCGCTCATCTTGAGGAAGGCTCCTTAGGATCTTCCTTACTTGTTCATCAGTGGGAATTATTCTTCCAAGAGAGACAAGCTCGTTTGTTATGTTGGTGAACCTAGTGAACATCTCTTGGATACTTTCTCTTGGCTCCATAACAAATCTCTCGTATTTAGACATTAACAAATCAATTTTGGACCGTTTGACTTCACTTGTTCCCTCATGGGTAACAGCAAGCAGGTCCCAAATTTGCTTAGCGGATTTGCACCCCATAATTCTATTATGCTCGTTTGGTCCAAGACCACAATGAAGTAATTTTATAGCAAGAGCATTTAATTCCATTTTCTGAAAATCTTCTTTTTCATATTCGGTTATAGGTTTGGGAACAATTTCATTGTTGGAGTTAGTAGTGGTTACCTCAAAATCTCCGATTTCTATGACTCTCCAAACTTGATAATTTTCCGCTTTGATGAAGATCTCCATCCTATTCTTCCAGTATGTATAGAATTTTCCATCGAACATTGGCGGTCTTTGAGTTGAATACCCTTCTTCCATTCGCTCGTTCATAATTGACATTTTTAGGGAACACCAGAATCTGCCCTCAGGGTTTCCTGATCTTCTGGGAACAGGGCTCTGATACCAATTGTTGATTCAATTAGGAACGGGAACAGCAACAAGAGGGGGGGTGAATTGTTGTTGTTGCAAGTTTAAGCGATTGTGCCCTGTTTTTGCGGAATTATTCAAAATAAATAAAGCTTAAACTAAGAGCAAAATATTAAGAGAGACACACAATTTTTACGTGGAAACCTTTTGGGCCTAAACAAAAGGAAAAACCACGACCACTTGGGATTTTCAAAAACTCCACTATGTTTAAGGCAATTAGTTACAATCACAATAAACACCTTGCTTCACTCGAAGCGTAACACCTAGGCCGACTCCTCTTCTCTCTAATTGCTTTACTCCAAGCAACAACCTTAGCTTCTCTTCAAGCTAATCCTCTCTAGCTTCACTCAAAGCTATCTAATTTCCCCCTTAGACTCACCCGAGTCTAATTACATAAACTCTCAAAAACCCTTACAAAAAGGATAGAAATTCTCTAAAATAAATCAAAGAGTTGCATCAAGAAAATATTATAAATTGATTGGCAATTTTAAGAACAAAATATTTCTTGTAAAATCCAACAAAAACGTATGAAAAATACTTAAGCACAAAACGTTGGATTACTTCTCTTCTCTTTAAAAACCGGAATTATCTTGCAATTTATAGAAAATAATATTCCTAAGAAAGTGGAATAATCCAATCCATCATCCCACTATCAAGAGATCATGGGAGTAATGTGGATTAAGCAAACACACGGTTATTTCCATAAGATTTGATTAAGTCAAATCACACGTGTACATAAACAATAACCGCTGTTCCCTTAATAACCGCTGTTCCCTAAAGTAGCAGTTTCTTCAGTAGTAATTCCTGTTCCCCAAATTAATGGCTGGAACTTCATGCTATATTTAGAAAACGGTTAATCTTAGTGGGAATGATTGTTTGCTAATTTTTAGGAATAAAGACCGGCTGAAAAGATTTGCTAAGACCAATTCAAAGTTAGTTAATTCTATTTTTAACAAATCCAGGATTTATTAAAAATAGATCCTAAAATAAAGGATCTTAACGAATTAAAACGTGAATCCATTTTATTCAATAAAAACGATTTGCCAATTAATCTTTAACAAATTATTACTGCAACAATTTAATTTAAAATACATTAACTAAAAAAATAATAATTAAAATATGATAACCAGAATTTTTAGTCAACGTAGTCAACCTTTAGCTCAGGAACAGTGTGCTGTTTCCAGACTTCAGTTTAGCTAGAACATCCAACTTGGGAACAGTAGATCTGCTGTCTCCATTTTACATCCCAAGCGATATGCTTCTCCTAACATCAATTGAAACCTTTTGACATGTACGTTTCCATAAGCTAAGGCATAGGTACTATCAACGATCATAATCATAATCGGATATCAACCTGCACAATCTCTAAAAACATGTTCACTTAAATAAAGTGTAGTCATCATCAAAACTCAAGAGGTCCAACATTATGCTTAATAAACCAAGTTTGAACGACTTTAAGCGAGTAAGTGCCGAAAAAGCTTTAATAACCTTAAAAACGCAACTTCGAACGTAATAAATAGCATAACTTAATTGTTTTCTTTTAAGCCATTTCAACACAATAATATATACAAAATAGTGTTGTGAGCCTAGTCTCATGCAAAACAAAGGAGAAGTTTTAATTAGTTTAGAGGAGTAAGTGCCAAAGAAACATCAAAAACCTTAAAAACGCGACTTTGAACGTAATATAAAGCATATGACTATTGTTTTCAATTGTAACCATTTCAACACAATAATATATACCAAATACAATTGTGTGCCAAGTTTTATGCTTAACAAACCAAGTTTGAACGACTTTAAGTGAGTAAGTCCCAAAAAAGCTTTAAAAACCTTGAAAACGCAACGTCACACTTTATTTGAAGCATATGACAATGGTTTTAAATTCTAGCATTTAAACAAAATAATACATACCAAATAGTGTTGTGTGCCAAGTTTCATGCGAATCAAACCAAGTTTCAACGATAATAAGCGCGTAGGTGCCAATAATGTTTTAAAAAGCCTACAAAACGCAACTTTGTTTGTAATTCCAAGCATATGACTATTTTTCTAAATTCTAAGCATTTTAATACAAAAAAATATACCAAATAGTGTATTGCGCCAAGTTTTATGCCTAATAAACCAAGATTGAACGACTTTAAGTAAGTGCCAAAAGAGCTTTAAAAACCATATAAACGTAACTTCGAATGTAATAACAAGCATATGACTATTGTTTTAAATTTAGCCATTTCAAAACAATAATATATTGCAAATAGTGTTGTGTGAAAAATTTCACGCCAAAAAAAGCAAGTTTAAACGAGTTTAGAGGACAAAGTGATAGAATAGCTTTAAAAACCTTAGAAACGCAACTTTGAACGTAATCTCAAGCATTTGACAATGGTTTTCAATTCTAACCATTTCAAAACAATAATATATACCAAATAGTATTGTGTGCCAATTTTATCCTTAACAAACCAAGTTTGAACGACTTTAAGCGAGTAAGTACCAAAAAAGCTTTAATAACCTTGAAAACGCAACTTCACATTTAATTTCAAGCATATGACTATTGTTTTAAATTATATCCATTTCAACATAATAATATGTATCAAATATTGTTATGTTCCAAGTTTCATGCCAAACAAACCAAGTATGAACGGCATTAAGCAAGTAATTTCCAAAATAGCTTTAATATCGTTGAACACGCAACGTCGCAATAAATTTTAAGCATATGATTATTGTTTTAAATTCTAACCATTTCAACAAAATAATACATACCAAATACTGTTGTGTGCCAAGTTTCATGCGCAATAAACCAAGTCTAAACGACAACAAGCGAGTAAGTGCCTAAAAAGCTTTTAAAACCTTAAAAACGAAACTTCGAACGTAATATCAAGCATATAACTATTGTTTTCAATTCAACTCATTTCAACACAATAACATATACCAAATACTGTTTTGTGCAAAATTTCATGCCAAACAAAGGAAGTTTGAACGACTTTAAGCGATTAAGTGCTAAAAAATCATTAAAAACCTTAGAAACGCAACTTTGAACGTAATATCAAGCATATGACGATTTTTTAAAATTCTAACCATTTCAACACAATAATATATACCAAATAGTGTTTTGTCCCAAGTATTATGCATAACAAACAAAGTTTGAACGACTTTAAGGGCGTAAGAGCCGAAAAAGCTTTATTAACCTTGAAAACGCAACTTTGAACGTATTATCAAGCATATCACAATTGGTCAATTCTAACAATTTCAATACAATAATATATACCAAATAGAATTATGTGCCAAATTTTAAGCTTAACAATCCAAGTTTGAACAAGTTTAAGAGAGTAAGTGCCAAAAAAGCTTTAATAACCTTGAAAACGCAACTTCGCACTTAATTTCAAGCATATGACTATTGTTTTAAATTAAAACTATTTCAACACAATAATATATACAAAATAGTGTTGTGTGCCAGGTTTCATGCAAAACAAACCAAGTTTGAACGACTTTCAGCGAGTAAGTGCCAAAAAAGCTTTAATAACCTTAAAAACGCAACTTCGCAATTAATGTCAAGCATATGACTATTGTTTTCCATTCTAACCATTTCAACAAAATAATACATACCAAATGGTGTTGTGAGCCAAATTTCATGCCAAACAAAAGGAAGTTTGGACGAGTTTAGAGGAGTAAATGCCAAAAAAGCATTAAAACCTTAAAAATGCAACTTAGAATGTAATATAAAGCATATGACTATTGTTTTCAATTCTAACCACTTCAACACAATAATATATACCAAATAGCGTTGTGTGCCAAGTTTTATGCTTAATAAACCAAGTTTGAACGACTTTAAGCGAGTAAGTGCCGAAAAAGCTTTAATAACCTTAAAAACGCAACTTCGAACGTAATAAATAGCATAACTTAATTGTTTTCTTTTAAGCCATTTCAACACAATAATATATACAAAATAGTGTTGTGAGCCAAGTCTCATGCAAAACAAAGGAGAAGTTTTATTTAGTTTAGAGGAGTACGTGCCAAAGAAACATCAAAAACCTTAAAAACGCGACTTTGAACGTAATATAAAGCATATGACTATTGTTTTCAATTGTAACCATTTCAACACAATAATATATACCAAATACAATTGTGTGCCAAGTTTTATGCTTAACAAACCAAGTTTGAACGACTTTAAGTGAGTAAGTCCCAAAAAAGCTTTAAAAACCTTGAAAACGCAACGTCACACTTTATTTGAAGTATATGACAATTGTTTTAAATTCTAGCATTTAAACAAAATAATACATACCAAATAGTGTTGTGTGCCAAGTTTCATGCGAATCAAACCAAGTTTCAACGATAATAAGCGCGTAGGTGCCAATAAAGTTTTAAAAAGCCTACAAAACGCAACTTTGTCTGTAATTCCAAGCATATGACTATTTTTCTAAATTCTAAGCATTTTAATACAAAAAAATATACCAAATAGTGTATTGCGCCAAGTTTTATGCCTAATAAACCAAGATTGAACGACTTTAAGTAAGTGCCAAAAGAGCTTTAAAAACCATATAAACGTAACTTCGAATGTAATAACAAGCATATGACTATTGTTTTAAATTTAGCCATTTCAAAACAATAATATATTGCAAATAGTGTTGTGTGAAAAATTTCACGCCAAAAAAAGCAAGTTTAAACGAGTTTAGAGGACAAAGTGCTAGAATAGCTTTAAAAACCTTAGAAACGCAACTTTGAACGTAATCTCAAGCATTTGACAATGGTTTTCAATTCTAACCATTTCAAAACAATAATATATACCAAATAGTATTGTGTGCCAAGTTTTATCCTTAACAAACCAAGTTTGAACGACTTTAAGCGAGTAAGTACCAAAAAAGCTTTAATAACCTTGAAAACGCAACTTCACATTTAATTTCAAGCATATGACTATTGTTTTAAATTATATCCATTTCAACATAATAATATGTATCAAATATTGTTATGTTCCAAGTTTCATGCCAAACAAACCAAGTATGAACGGCATTAAGCAAGTAATTTCCAAAATAGCTTTAATATCGTTGAACACGCAACGTCGCAATAAATTTTAAGCATATGATTATTGTTTTAAATTCTAACCATTTCAACAAAATAATACATACCAAATACTGTTGTGTGCCAAGTTTCATGCGCAATAAACCAAGTCTAAACGACAACAAGCGAGTAAGTGCCTAAAAAGCTTTTAAAACCTTAAAAACGAAACTTCGAACGTAATATCAAGCATATAACTATTGTTTTCAATTCAACTCATTTCAACACAATAACATATACCAAATACTGTTTTGTGCAAAATTTCATGCCAAACAAAGGAAGTTTGAACGACTTTAAGCGATTAAGTGCTAAAAAATCATTAAAAACCTTAGAAACGCAACTTTGAACGTAATATCAAGCATATGACGATTTTTTAAAATTCTAACCATTTCAACACAATAATATATACCAAATAGTGTTTTGTCCCAAGTATTATGCATAACAAACAAAGTTTGAACGACTTTAAGGGCGTAAGAGCCGAAAAAGCTTTATTAACCTTGAAAACGCAACTTTGAACGTATTATCAAGCATATCACAATTGGTCAATTCTAACAATTTCAATACAATAATATATACCAAATAGTATTATGTGCCAAATTTTAAGCTTAACAATCCAAGTTTGAACAAGTTTAAGAGAGTAAGTGCCAAAAAAGCTTTAATAACCTTGAAAACGCAACTTCGCACTTAATTTCAAGCATATGACTATTGTTTTAAATTAAAAATATTTCAACACAATAATATATACAAAATAGTGTTGTGTGCCAGGTTTCATGCAAAACAAACCAAGTTTGAACGACTTTCAGCGAGTAAGTGCCAAAAAAGCTTTAATAACCTTAAAAACGCAACTTCGCAATTAATGTCAAGCATATGACTATTGTTTTCCATTCTAACCATTTCAACAAAATAATACATACCAAATGGTGTTGTGAGCCAAATTTCATGCCAAACAAAAGGAAGTTTGGACGAGTTTAGAGGAGTAAATGCCAAAAAAGCATTAAAACCTTAAAAATGCAACTTAGAATGTAATATAAAGCATATGACTATTGTTTTCAATTCTAACCACTTCAACACAATAATATATACCAAATAGCGTTGTGTGCCAAGTTTTATGCTTAATAAACCAAGTTTGAACGACTTTAAGCGAGTAAGTGCCGAAAAAGCTTTAATAACCTTAAAAACGCAACTTCGAACGTAATAAATAGCATAACTTAATTGTTTTCTTTTAAGCCATTTCAACACAATAATATATACAAAATAGTGTTGTGAGCCAAGTCTCATGCAAAACAAAGGAGAAGTTTTATTTAGTTTAGAGGAGTACGTGCCAAAGAAACATCAAAAACCTTAAAAACGCGACTTTGAACGTAATATAAAGCATATGACTATTGTTTTCAATTGTAACCATTTCAACACAATAATATATACCAAATACAATTGTGTGCCAAGTTTTATGCTTAACAAACCAAGTTTGAACGACTTTAAGTGAGTAAGTCCCAAAAAAGCTTTAAAAACCTTGAAAACGCAACGTCACACTTTATTTGAAGTATATGACAATTGTTTTAAATTCTAGCATTTAAACAAAATAATACATACCAAATAGTGTTGTGTGCCAAGTTTCATGCGAATCAAACCAAGTTTCAACGATAATAAGCGCGTAGGTGCCAATAAAGTTTTAAAAAGCCTACAAAACGCAACTTTGTCTGTAATTCCAAGCATATGACTATTTTTCTAAATTCTAAGCATTTTAATACAAAAAAATATACCAAATAGTGTATTGCGCCAAGTTTTATGCCTAATAAACCAAGATTGAACGACTTTAAGTAAGTGCCAAAAGAGCTTTAAAAACCATATAAACGTAACTTCGAATGTAATAACAAGCATATGACTATTGTTTTAAATTTAGCCATTTCAAAACAATAATATATTGCAAATAGTGTTGTGTGAAAAATTTCACGCCAAAAAAAGCAAGTTTAAACGAGTTTAGAGGACAAAGTGCTAGAATAGCTTTAAAAACCTTAGAAACGCAACTTTGAACGTAATCTCAAGCATTTGACAATGGTTTTCAATTCTAACCATTTCAAAACAATAATATATACCAAATAGTATTGTGTGCCAAGTTTTATCCTTAACAAACCAAGTTTGAACGACTTTAAGCGAGTAAGTACCAAAAAAGCTTTAATAACCTTGAAAACGCAACTTCACATTTAATTTCAAGCATATGACTATTGTTTTAAATTATATCCATTTCAACATAATAATATGTATCAAATATTGTTATGTTCCAAGTTTCATGCCAAACAAACCAAGTATGAACGGCATTAAGCAAGTAATTTCCAAAATAGCTTTAATATCGTTGAACACGCAACGTCGCAATAAATTTTAAGCATATGATTATTGTTTTAAATTCTAACCATTTCAACAAAATAATACATACCAAATACTGTTGTGTGCCAAGTTTCATGCGCAATAAACCAAGTCTAAACGACAACAAGCGAGTAAGTGCCTAAAAAGCTTTTAAAACCTTAAAAACGAAACTTCGAACGTAATATCAAGCATATAACTATTGTTTTCAATTCAACTCATTTCAACACAATAACATATACCAAATACTGTTTTGTGCAAAATTTCATGCCAAACAAAGGAAGTTTGAACGACTTTAAGCGATTAAGTGCTAAAAAATCATTAAAAACCTTAGAAACGCAACTTTGAACGTAATATCAAGCATATGACGATTTTTTAAAATTCTAACCATTTCAACACAATAATATATACCAAATAGTGTTTTGTCCCAAGTATTATGCATAACAAACAAAGTTTGAACGACTTTAAGGGCGTAAGAGCCGAAAAAGCTTTATTAACCTTGAAAACGCAACTTTGAACGTATTATCAAGCATATCACAATTGGTCAATTCTAACAATTTCAATACAATAATATATACCAAATAGTATTATGTGCCAAATTTTAAGCTTAACAATCCAAGTTTGAACAAGTTTAAGAGAGTAAGTGCCAAAAAAGCTTTAATAACCTTGAAAACGCAACTTCGCACTTAATTTCAAGCATATGACTATTGTTTTAAATTAAAACTATTTCAACACAATAATATATACAAAATAGTGTTGTGTGCCAGGTTTCATGCAAAACAAACCAAGTTTGAACGACTTTCAGCGAGTAAGTGCCAAAAAAGCTTTAATAACCTTAAAAACGCAACTTCGCAATTAATGTCAAGCATATGACTATTGTTTTCCATTCTGACCATTTCAACAAAATAATACATACCAAATGGTGTTGTGAGCCAAATTTCATGCCAAACAAAAGGAAGTTTGGACGAGTTTAGAGGAGTAAATGCCAAAAAAGCATTAAAACCTTAAAAATGCAACTTAGAATGTAATATAAAGCATATGACTATTGTTTTCAATTCTAACCACTTCAACACAATAATATATACCAAATAGCGTTGTGTGCCAAGTTTTATGCTTAATAAACCATGTTTGAACGACTTTAAGCGAGTAAGTGCCGAAAAAGCTTTAATAACCTTAAAAACGCAACTTCGAACGTAATAAATAGCATAACTTAATTGTTTTCTTTTAAGCCATTTCAACACAATAATATATACAAAATAGTGTTGTGAGCCAAGTCTCATGCAAAACAAAGGAGAAGTTTTAATTAGTTTAGAGGAGTAAGTGCCAAAGAAACATCAAAAACCTTAAAAACGCGACTTTGAACGTAATATAAAGCATATGACTATTGTTTTCAATTGTAAACATTTCAACACAATAATATATACCAAATACAATTGTGTGCCAAGTTTTATGCTTAACAAACCAAGTTTGAACGACTTTAAGTGAGTAAGTCCCAAAAAAGCTTTAAAAACCTTGAAAACGCAACGTCACACTTTATTTGAAGTATATGACAATTGTTTTAAATTCTAGCATTTAAACAAAATAATACATACCAAATAGTGTTGTGTGCCAAGTTTCATGCGAATCAAACCAAGTTTCAACGATAATAAGCGCGTAGGTGCCAATAAAGTTTTAAAAAGCCTACAAAACGCAACTTTGTCTGTAATTCCAAGCATATGACTATTTTTCTAAATTCTAAGCATTTTAATACAAAAAATATACCAAATAGTGTATTGCGCCAAGTTTTATGCCTAATAAACCAAGATTGAACGACTTTAAGTAAGTGCCAAAAGAGCTTTAAAAACCATATAAACGTAACTTCGAATGTAATAACAAGCATATGACTATTGTTTTAAATTTAGCCATTTCAAAACAATAATATATTGCAAATAGTGTTGTGTGAAAAATTTCACGCCAAAAAAAGCAAGTTTAAACGAGTTTAGAGGACAAAGTGCTAGAATAGCTTTAAAAACCTTAGAAACGCAACTTTGAACGTAATCTCAAGCATTTGACAATGGTTTTCAATTCTAACCATTTCAAAACAATAATATATACCAAATAGTATTGTGTGCCAAGTTTTATCCTTAACAAACCAAGTTTGAACGACTTTAAGCGAGTAAGTACCAAAAAAGCTTTAATAACCTTGAAAACGCAACTTCACATTTAATTTCAAGCATATGACTATTGTTTTAAATTATATCCATTTCAACATAATAATATGTATCAAATATTGTTATGTTCCAAGTTTCATGCCAAACAAACCAAGTATGAACGGCATTAAGCAAGTAATTTCCAAAATAGCTTTAATATCGTTGAACATGCAACGTCGCAATAAATTTTAAGCATATGATTATTGTTTTAAATTCTAACCATTTCAACAAAATAATACATACCAAATACTGTTGTGTGCCAAGTTTCATGCGCAATAAACCAAGTCTAAACGACAACAAGCGAGTAAGTGCCTAAAAAGCTTTTAAAACCTTAAAAACGAAACTTCGAACGTAATATCAAGCATATAACTATTGTTTTCAATTCAACTCATTTCAACACAATAACATATACCAAATACTGTTTTGTGCAAAATTTCATGCCAAACAAAGGAAGTTTGAACGACTTTAAGCGATTAAGTGCTAAAAAATCATTAAAAACCTTAAAAACGCAACTTTGAACGTAATATCAAGCATATGACGATTTTTTAAAATTCTAACCATTTCAACACAATAATATATACCAAATAGTGTTTTGTCCCAAGTATTATGCATAACAAAAAAAGTTTGAACGACTTTAAGGGCGTAAGAGCCGAAAAAGCTTTATTAACCTTGAAAACGCAACTTTGAACGTATTATCAAGCATATCACAATTGGTCAATTCTAACAATTTCAATACAATAATATATACCAAATAGTATTATGTGCCAAATTTTAAGCTTAACAATCCAAGTTTGAACAAGTTTAAGAGAGTAAGTGCAAAAAAAGCTTTAATAACCTTGAAAACGCAACTTCGCACTTAATTTCAAGCATATGACTATTGTTTTAAATTAAAACTATTTCAACACAATAATATATACAAAATAGTGTTGTGTGCCAGGTTTCATGCAAAACAAACCAAGTTTGAACGACTTTCAGCGAGTAAGTGCCAAAAAAGCTTTAATAACCTTAAAAACGCAACTTCGCAATTAATGTCAAGCATATGACTATTGTTTTCCATTCTAACCATTTCAACAAAATAATACATACCAAATGGTGTTGTGAGCCAAATTTCATGCCAAACAAAAGGAAGTTTGGACGAGTTTAGAGGAGTAAACGCCAAAAAAGCATTAAAACCTTAAAAATGCAACTTAGAATGTAATATAAAGCATATGACTATTGTTTTCAATTCTAACCACTTCAACACAATAATATATACCAAATAGCGTTGTGTGCCAAGTTTTATGCTTAATAAACCAAGTTTGAACGACTTTAAGCGAGTAAGTGCCGAAAAAGCTTTAATAACCTTAAAAACGCAACTTCGAACGTAATAAATAGCATAACTTAATTGTTTTCTTTTAAGCCATTTCAACACAATAATATATACAAAATAGTGTTGTGAGCCAAGTCTCATGCAAAACAAAGGAGAAGTTTTATTTAGTTTAGAGGAGTACGTGCCAAAGAAACATCAAAAACCTTAAAAACGCGACTTTGAACGTAATATAAAGCATATGACTATTGTTTTCAATTGTAACCATTTCAACACAATAATATATACCAAATACAATTGTGTGCCAAGTTTTATGCTTAACAAACCAAGTTTGAACGACTTTAAGTGAGTAAGTCCCAAAAAAGCTTTAAAAACCTTGAAAACGCAACGTCACACTTTATTTGAAGTATATGACAATTGTTTTAAATTCTAGCATTTAAACAAAATAATACATACCAAATAGTGTTGTGTGCCAAGTTTCATGCGAATCAAACCAAGTTTCAACGATAATAAGCGCGTAGGTGCCAATAAAGTTTTAAAAAGCCTACAAAACGCAACTTTGTCTGTAATTCCAAGCATATGACTATTTTTCTAAATTCTAAGCATTTTAATACAAAAAAATATACCAAATAGTGTATTGCGCCAAGTTTTATGCCTAATAAACCAAGATTGAACGACTTTAAGTAAGTGCCAAAAGAGCTTTAAAAACCATATAAACGTAACTTCGAATGTAATAACAAGCATATGACTATTGTTTTAAATTTAGCCATTTCAAAACAATAATATATTGCAAATAGTGTTGTGTGAAAAATTTCACGCCAAAAAAAGCAAGTTTAAACGAGTTTAGAGGACAAAGTGCTAGAATAGCTTTAAAAACCTTAGAAACGCAACTTTGAACGTAATCTCAAGCATTTGACAATGGTTTTCAATTCTAACCATTTCAAAACAATAATATATACCAAATAGTATTGTGTGCCAAGTTTTATCCTTAACAAACCAAGTTTGAACGACTTTAAGCGAGTAAGTACCAAAAAAGCTTTAATAACCTTGAAAACGCAACTTCACATTTAATTTCAAGCATATGACTATTGTTTTAAATTATATCCATTTCAACATAATAATATGTATCAAATATTGTTATGTTCCAAGTTTCATGCCAAACAAACCAAGTATGAACGGCATTAAGCAAGTAATTTCCAAAATAGCTTTAATATCGTTGAACACGCAACGTCGCAATAAATTTTAAGCATATGATTATTGTTTTAAATTCTAACCATTTCAACAAAATAATACATACCAAATACTGTTGTGTGCCAAGTTTCATGCGCAATAAACCAAGTCTAAACGACAACAAGCGAGTAAGTGCCTAAAAAGCTTTTAAAACCTTAAAAACGAAACTTCGAACGTAATATCAAGCATATAACTATTGTTTTCAATTCAACTCATTTCAACACAATAACATATACCAAATACTGTTTTGTGCAAAATTTCATGCCAAACAAAGGAAGTTTGAACGACTTTAAGCGATTAAGTGCTAAAAAATCATTAAAAACCTTAGAAACGCAACTTTGAACGTAATATCAAGCATATGACGATTTTTTAAAATTCTAACCATTTCAACACAATAATATATACCAAATAGTGTTTTGTCCCAAGTATTATGCATAACAAACAAAGTTTGAACGACTTTAAGGGCGTAAGAGCCGAAAAAGCTTTATTAACCTTGAAAACGCAACTTTGAACGTATTATCAAGCATATCACAATTGGTCAATTCTAACAATTTCAATACAATAATATATACCAAATAGTATTATGTGCCAAATTTTAAGCTTAACAATCCAAGTTTGAACAAGTTTAAGAGAGTAAGTGCCAAAAAAGCTTTAATAACCTTGAAAACGCAACTTCGCACTTAATTTCAAGCATATGACTATTGTTTTAAATTAAAACTATTTCAACACAATAATATATACAAAATAGTGTTGTGTGCCAGGTTTCATGCAAAACAAACCATGTTTGAACGACTTTCAGCGAGTAAGTGCCAAAAAAGCTTTAATAACCTTAAAAACGCAACTTCGCAATTAATGTCAAGCATATGACTATTGTTTTCCATTCTAACCATTTCAACAAAATAATACATACCAAATGGTGTTGTGAGCCAAATTTCATGCCAAACAAAAGGAAGTTTGGACGAGTTTAGAGGAGTAAATGCCAAAAAAGCATTAAAACCTTAAAAATGCAACTTAGAATGTAATATAAAGCATATGACTATTGTTTTCAATTCTAACCACTTCAACACAATAATATATACCAAATAGCGTTGTGTGCCAAGTTTTATGCTTAATAAACCAAGTTTGAACGACTTTAAGCGAGTAAGTGCCGAAAAAGCTTTAATAACCTTAAAAACGCAACTTCGAACGTAATAAATAGCATAACTTAATTGTTTTCTTTTAAGCCATTTCAACACAATAATATATACAAAATAGTGTTGTGAGCCAAGTCTCATGCAAAACAAAGGAGAAGTTTTATTTAGTTTAGAGGAGTACGTGCCAAAGAAACATCAAAAACCTTAAAAACGCGACTTTGAACGTAATATAAAGCATATGACTATTGTTTTCAATTGTAACCATTTCAACACAATAATATATACCAAATACAATTGTGTGCCAAGTTTTATGCTTAACAAACCAAGTTTGAACGACTTTAAGTGAGTAAGTCCCAAAAAAGCTTTAAAAACCTTGAAAACGCAACGTCACACTTTATTTGAAGTATATGACAATTGTTTTAAATTCTAGCATTTAAACAAAATAATACATACCAAATAGTGTTGTGTGCCAAGTTTCATGCGAATCAAACCAAGTTTCAACGATAATAAGCGCGTAGGTGCCAATAAAGTTTTAAAAAGCCTACAAAACGCAACTTTGTCTGTAATTCCAAGCATATGACTATTTTTCTAAATTCTAAGCATTTTAATACAAAAAAATATACCAAATAGTGTATTGCGCCAAGTTTTATGCCTAATAAACCAAGATTGAACGACTTTAAGTAAGTGCCAAAAGAGCTTTAAAAACCATATAAACGTAACTTCGAATGTAATAACAAGCATATGACTATTGTTTTAAATTTAGCCATTTCAAAACAATAATATATTGCAAATAGTGTTGTGTGAAAAATTTCACGCCAAAAAAAGCAAGTTTAAACGAGTTTAGAGGACAAAGTGCTAGAATAGCTTTAAAAACCTTAGAAACGCAACTTTGAACGTAATCTCAAGCATTTGACAATGGTTTTCAATTCTAACCATTTCAAAACAATAATATATACCAAATAGTATTGTGTGCCAAGTTTTATCCTTAACAAACCAAGTTTGAACGACTTTAAGCGAGTAAGTACCAAAAAAGCTTTAATAACCTTGAAAACGCAACTTCACATTTAATTTCAAGCATATGACTATTGTTTTAAATTATATCCATTTCAACATAATAATATGTATCAAATATTGTTATGTTCCAAGTTTCATGCCAAACAAACCAAGTATGAACGGCATTAAGCAAGTAATTTCCAAAATAGCTTTAATATCGTTGAACACGCAACGTCGCAATAAATTTTAAGCATATGATTATTGTTTTAAATTCTAACCATTTCAACAAAATAATACATACCAAATACTGTTGTGTGCCAAGTTTCATGCGCAATAAACCAAGTCTAAACGACAACAAGCGAGTAAGTGCCTAAAAAGCTTTTAAAACCTTAAAAACGAAACTTCGAACGTAATATCAAGCATATAACTATTGTTTTCAATTCAACTCATTTCAACACAATAACATATACCAAATACTGTTTTGTGCAAAATTTCATGCCAAACAAAGGAAGTTTGAACGACTTTAAGCGATTAAGTGCTAAAAAATCATTAAAAACCTTAGAAACGCAACTTTGAACGTAATATCAAGCATATGACGATTTTTTAAAATTCTAACCATTTCAACACAATAATATATACCAAATAGTGTTTTGTCCCAAGTATTATGCATAACAAACAAAGTTTGAACGACTTTAAGGGCGTAAGAGCCGAAAAAGCTTTATTAACCTTGAAAACGCAACTTTGAACGTATTATCAAGCATATCACAATTGGTCAATTCTAACAATTTCAATACAATAATATATACCAAATAGTATTATGTGCCAAATTTTAAGCTTAACAATCCAAGTTTGAACAAGTTTAAGAGAGTAAGTGCCAAAAAAGCTTTAATAACCTTGAAAACGCAACTTCGCACTTAATTTCAAGCATATGACTATTGTTTTAAATTAAAACTATTTCAACACAATAATATATACAAAATAGTGTTGTGTGCCAGGTTTCATGCAAAACAAACCAAGTTTGAACGACTTTCAGCGAGTAAGTGCCAAAAAAGCTTTAATAACCTTAAAAACGCAACTTCGCAATTAATGTCAAGCATATGACTATTGTTTTCCATTCTGACCATTTCAACAAAATAATACATACCAAATGGTGTTGTGAGCCAAATTTCATGCCAAACAAAAGGAAGTTTGGACGAGTTTAGAGGAGTAAATGCCAAAAAAGCATTAAAACCTTAAAAATGCAACTTAGAATGTAATATAAAGCATATGACTATTGTTTTCAATTCTAACCACTTCAACACAATAATATATACCAAATAGCGTTGTGTGCCAAGTTTTATGCTTAATAAACCATGTTTGAACGACTTTAAGCGAGTAAGTGCCGAAAAAGCTTTAATAACCTTAAAAACGCAACTTCGAACGTAATAAATAGCATAACTTAATTGTTTTCTTTTAAGCCATTTCAACACAATAATATATACAAAATAGTGTTGTGAGCCAAGTCTCATGCAAAACAAAGGAGAAGTTTTAATTAGTTTAGAGGAGTAAGTGCCAAAGAAACATCAAAAACCTTAAAAACGCGACTTTGAACGTAATATAAAGCATATGACTATTGTTTTCAATTGTAAACATTTCAACACAATAATATATACCAAATACAATTGTGTGCCAAGTTTTATGCTTAACAAACCAAGTTTGAACGACTTTAAGTGAGTAAGTCCCAAAAAAGCTTTAAAAACCTTGAAAACGCAACGTCACACTTTATTTGAAGTATATGACAATTGTTTTAAATTCTAGCATTTAAACAAAATAATACATACCAAATAGTGTTGTGTGCCAAGTTTCATGCGAATCAAACCAAGTTTCAACGATAATAAGCGCGTAGGTGCCAATAAAGTTTTAAAAAGCCTACAAAACGCAACTTTGTCTGTAATTCCAAGCATATGACTATTTTTCTAAATTCTAAGCATTTTAATACAAAAAATATACCAAATAGTGTATTGCGCCAAGTTTTATGCCTAATAAACCAAGATTGAACGACTTTAAGTAAGTGCCAAAAGAGCTTTAAAAACCATATAAACGTAACTTCGAATGTAATAACAAGCATATGACTATTGTTTTAAATTTAGCCATTTCAAAACAATAATATATTGCAAATAGTGTTGTGTGAAAAATTTCACGCCAAAAAAAGCAAGTTTAAACGAGTTTAGAGGACAAAGTGCTAGAATAGCTTTAAAAACCTTAGAAACGCAACTTTGAACGTAATCTCAAGCATTTGACAATGGTTTTCAATTCTAACCATTTCAAAACAATAATATATACCAAATAGTATTGTGTGCCAAGTTTTATCCTTAACAAACCAAGTTTGAACGACTTTAAGCGAGTAAGTACCAAAAAAGCTTTAATAACCTTGAAAACGCAACTTCACATTTAATTTCAAGCATATGACTATTGTTTTAAATTATATCCATTTCAACATAATAATATGTATCAAATATTGTTATGTTCCAAGTTTCATGCCAAACAAACCAAGTATGAACGGCATTAAGCAAGTAATTTCCAAAATAGCTTTAATATCGTTGAACATGCAACGTCGCAATAAATTTTAAGCATATGATTATTGTTTTAAATTCTAACCATTTCAACAAAATAATACATACCAAATACTGTTGTGTGCCAAGTTTCATGCGCAATAAACCAAGTCTAAACGACAACAAGCGAGTAAGTGCCTAAAAAGCTTTTAAAACCTTAAAAACGAAACTTCGAACGTAATATCAAGCATATAACTATTGTTTTCAATTCAACTCATTTCAACACAATAACATATACCAAATACTGTTTTGTGCAAAATTTCATGCCAAACAAAGGAAGTTTGAACGACTTTAAGCGATTAAGTGCTAAAAAATCATTAAAAACCTTAAAAACGCAACTTTGAACGTAATATCAAGCATATGACGATTTTTTAAAATTCTAACCATTTCAACACAATAATATATACCAAATAGTGTTTTGTCCCAAGTATTATGCATAACAAAAAAAGTTTGAACGACTTTAAGGGCGTAAGAGCCGAAAAAGCTTTATTAACCTTGAAAACGCAACTTTGAACGTATTATCAAGCATATCACAATTGGTCAATTCTAACAATTTCAATACAATAATATATACCAAATAGTATTATGTGCCAAATTTTAAGCTTAACAATCCAAGTTTGAACAAGTTTAAGAGAGTAAGTGCAAAAAAAGCTTTAATAACCTTGAAAACGCAACTTCGCACTTAATTTCAAGCATATGACTATTGTTTTAAATTAAAACTATTTCAACACAATAATATATACAAAATAGTGTTGTGTGCCAGGTTTCATGCAAAACAAACCAAGTTTGAACGACTTTCAGCGAGTAAGTGCCAAAAAAGCTTTAATAACCTTAAAAACGCAACTTCGCAATTAATGTCAAGCATATGACTATTGTTTTCCATTCTAACCATTTCAACAAAATAATACATACCAAATGGTGTTGTGAGCCAAATTTCATGCCAAACAAAAGGAAGTTTGGACGAGTTTAGAGGAGTAAACGCCAAAAAAGCATTAAAACCTTAAAAATGCAACTTAGAATGTAATATAAAGCATATGACTATTGTTTTCAATTCTAACCACTTCAACACAATAATATATACCAAATAGCGTTGTGTGCCAAGTTTTATGCTTAATAAACCAAGTTTGAACGACTTTAAGCGAGTAAGTGCCGAAAAAGCTTTAATAACCTTAAAAACGCAACTTCGAACGTAATAAATAGCATAACTTAATTGTTTTCTTTTAAGCCATTTCAACACAATAATATATACAAAATAGTGTTGTGAGCCAAGTCTCATGCAAAACAAAGGAGAAGTTTTATTTAGTTTAGAGGAGTACGTGCCAAAGAAACATCAAAAACCTTAAAAACGCGACTTTGAACGTAATATAAAGCATATGACTATTGTTTTCAATTGTAACCATTTCAACACAATAATATATACCAAATACAATTGTGTGCCAAGTTTTATGCTTAACAAACCAAGTTTGAACGACTTTAAGTGAGTAAGTCCCAAAAAAGCTTTAAAAACCTTGAAAACGCAACGTCACACTTTATTTGAAGTATATGACAATTGTTTTAAATTCTAGCATTTAAACAAAATAATACATA
>NC_080054.1:284871-348535 GCF_026212465.1 Amaranthus tricolor
ATAATATACACCAAATAGTATTGTGTTCCAAGTTTCGTGCAAAACAAACCAAGTTTGAGGTAAATGATGCGCGAAAGTGTCAAAAAAGCATAAAAAACCCATAAAATCGCAACTTAGCACGTAATTTCTAGCATATGACTACAATTTTCAATTCTAACCACTTCAACACAATAATATATACCAAATAGTGTTGGGTGCAAAGTTTCGTGCAAAACAAACCACGTTTGAGCTACAATATGCGCGAAAGTGCCAAAAAAGCTTAAAAACCCATAAAATCGCGACTTAGCACATAGTTTCTAGCATATGAATGTTATTTTCAATTCTAACCACTTCAACACAATAATATATACCAACTAGTATTGTGTACCAAGTTTCGTGCATTACAAATCAAGTTTCTGCTACTTTATGCGCAAAAATGCAAAAAAAGCTTAAAATCCATAAAATCGTAACTTAGCATGTTATTTCTAACATATCACTATTATTTTCGATTCTAACCACTTCAACAAAATAATATATACAAAATAGTATTGTGTCCCAAGTTTCGTTCAAAAACTAACCAAGTTTAAGCTACTTTATGCGCGAAAATGCCAAAAAAGCTTTAAAACCCATAAAATCGCAACTTAACACGTAATGAATAGAATATGACTATTATTTTCAATTCTAACCACTTCAACACAATAATATATACCAAATAGTATTGTGTTCCAAGTTTCGTGCAAAACAAACCAAGTTTGAGCTACCTTATGCGCGAATGTGCCAAAAAAGCTTTAAAACCCATAAAATCGCAACTTAGCAAATAATTTCTAACATATGAATGTTATTTTCAATTCTAACCAGTTCAACTCAATAATATATACAAAATAGTATTGTGTGCCAAGTTTCGCGCAAAACAAAACAAGTTTGAGCTACTTTATGCGCGAAAATGACAAAAAAGGTTTAAAACCCATAAAATCGCAACATAACACGTAATTTCTTGAATATGACTATTATTTTCAATTCTAACCACTTCAACACAATAATATATACCAAATAGTGTTGGGTGCAAAGTTTCGTGCAAAACAAACCAAGTTTGAGCTACAATATGTGCGAAAGTGCCAAAAAAGCTTAAAAACCGATAAAATCGCGACTTAGCACATAATTTCTAGCATATGAATGTTATTTTAATTTCTAACCACCTCAACACAATAATATATACCAAATAGTATTGTGTACCAAGTTTCGTGCATTACAAACCAAGTTTGTGCTACTTTATGCGCGAAAATGCAAAAAAAGCTTAAAATCCATAAAATCGCAACTTAGGACGTAATTTCTAGCATATGACTATTATTTTTAATTCTAACCACTTTAACATATTAATATATACCAAATAGTGTTGTGTGTGCCCGGTTTCGTGCAAAAGAAACCAAGTTTGTGCTACTTTATGCGCATTAATGCCAAGAAAACTTAAAATCCTTAAAATCGCAACTTAGCACGTAATTTCTAGTATATGACTATTTTTTTAAATTCTAACCACTTCAACACAATAATATATACCAAATAGTATTGTGTACCAAGTTTCGTGCAAAACAAACCAAGTTTTACCTACTATATGCGCGAAAGTGCCAAAAAAGCTCAAAACCCATAAAATCGCTACTTAGCACATAAAATGTAGCCTATAACTATTATTTGCAATTCTAACCACTTCAACACAATAATATATACGAAATTGTGTACTGTGCCCTGTTTCGCGCGAAACAAACTAAGTTTGAGCTACTTTATGTGCGAAAATGCCAAAAAAAAGCTTAAAAACCCATAAAGTCGCAACTTAACACGTAATTTCTAGCATATGACTATTATTTTCTATTCTAACCACTTCAACACCATAATATATACCAAATAGTATTGTATTCCAAGTTTCGTGCAAAACAAACCAAGTTTGAGCTACATGATGCGCGAAAGTGACAAAAAAGCATAAAAACCCATAAAATCGCAACTTAGCACGTAATTTCTCGCATATGACTACTATTTTCAATTCTAACCACTTCAACACAATAATATATACAAAATAGTGTTGTGTGCAAAGTTTCGTGCAAAAAAACCTAGTTTGAGCTACTTTATGCGCGAAAGTGCCAAAAAAGCTTAAAAACCCATTAAATCGCGACTTAGCACATAATTTCTAGCATATGAATGATATTTTGAAATTCTAACCACTTCAACACAATAATTTATCCCAAATAGTATTGTGTACCAAGTTTCGTGCAAAACAAACCAAGTTTGAGCTACTTTATGCGCGAATGTGCCAAAAAAGCTTAAAAACCCATAAAATCGAAACTTAGCACATAAAATGTATCCTATAACTATTATTTGCAATTCTAACCATTTCAACACAAAAATATATACGAAATTGTGTACTGTGCCAAGTTTCGCGCGAAACAAACCAAGTTTGAGACACTTTATGCGCGACAATGCCAAAAATGCTTAAAAACCCTTAAAGTCGCAACTTAACACGTAATTTCTAGCATATGAATATTATTTTCAATTCTAGCCACTTCAACACAATAATATACACCAAATAGTATTGTGTTCCAAGTTTCGTGCAAAACAAACCAAGTTTGAGGTAAATGATGCGCGAAAGTGTCAAAAAAGCATAAAAACCCATAAAATCGCAACTTAGCACGTAATTTCTAGCATATGACTACAATTTTCAATTCTAACCACTTCAACACAATAATATATACCAAATAGTGTTGGGTGCAAAGTTTCGTGCAAAACAAACCACGTTTGAGCTACAATATGCGCGAAAGTGCCAAAAAAGCTTAAAAACCCATAAAATCGCGACTTAGCACATAGTTTCTAGCATATGAATGTTATTTTCAATTCTAACCACTTCAACACAATAATATATACCAACTAGTATTGTGTACCAAGTTTCGTGCATTACAAATCAAGTTTTCTGCTACTTTATTGCGCAAAAATGCAAAAAAAGCTTAAAATCCATAAAATCGTAACTTAGCATGTTATTTCTAACATATCACTATTATTTTCGATTCTAACCACTTCAACAAAATAATATATACAAAATAGTATTGTGTCCCAAGTTTCGTTCAAAACTAACCAAGTTTAAGCTACTTTATGTGCGAAACTGTCAAAAAAGCTTAAAAGTCATAAAATCGCAATTTAGCACGTAATTTGTAGCCTATAATTATTATTTGCAATTCTAACCAATTCAACACAATAATATATACGAAATTGTGTACTGTGCCAAGTTTCGCGCAAAAACAAACCAAGTTTGAGCTACTTTATGCGCGAAAATGCCAAAAAAGCTTTAAAACCCATAAAATCGCAACTTAACACGTAATTTATAGAATATGACTATTATTTTCAATTCTAACCACTTCAACACAATAATATATACCAAATAGTATTGTGTTCCAAGTTTCGTGCAAAACAAACCAAGTTTGAGCTACCTTATGCGCGAATGTGCCAAAAAAGCTTTAAAACCCATAAAATCGCAACTTAGCAAATAATTTCTAACATATGAATGTTATTTTCAATTCTAACCAGTTCAACTCAATAATATATACAAAATAGTATTGTGTGCCAAGTTTCGCGCAAAACAAAACAAGTTTGAGCTACTTTATGCGCGAAAATGACAAAAAAGGTTTAAAACCCATAAAATCGCAACATAACACGTAATTTCTTGAATATGACTATTATTTTCAATTCTAACCACTTCAACACAATAATATATACCAAATAGTGTTGGGTGCAAAGTTTCATGCAAAACAAACCAAGTTTGAGCTACAATATGTGCGAAAGTGTCAAAAAAGCTTAAAAACCGATAAAATCGCGACTTAGCACATAATTTCTAGCATATGAATGTTATTTTAATTTCTAACCACCTCAACACAATAATATATACCAAATAGTATTGTGTACCAAGTTTCGTGCATTACAAACCAAGTTTGTGCTACTTTATGCGCGAAAATGCAAAAAAAGCTTAAAATCCATAAAATCGCAACTTAGGACGTAATTTCTAGCATATGACTATTATTTTTAATTCTAACCACTTTAACATAATAATATATACCAAATAGTGTTGTGTGTGCCCGGTTTCGTGCAAAAGAAACCAAGTTTGTGCTACTTTATGCGCATTAATGCCAAGAAAACTTAAAATCCTTAAAATCGCAACTTAGCACGTAATTTCTAGTATATGACTATTTTTTTAAATTCTAACCACTTCAACACAATAATATATACCAAATAGTATTGTGTACCAAGTTTCGTGCAAAACAAACCAAGTTTTACCTACTATATGCGCGAAAGTGCCAAAAAAGCTCAAAACCCATAAAATCGCTACTTAGCACATAAAATGTAGCCTATAACTATTATTTGCAATTCTAACCACTTCAACACAATAATATATACGAAATTGTGTACTGTGCCCTGTTTCGCGCGAAACAAACTAAGTTTGAGCTACTTTATGTGCGAAAATGCCAAAAAAAAGCTTAAAAACCCATAAAGTCGCAACTTAACACGTAATTTCTAGCATATGACTATTATTTTCTATTCTAACCACTTCAACACCATAATATATACCAAATAGTATTGTATTCCAAGTTTCGTGCAAAACAAACCAAGTTTGAGCTACATGATGCGCGAAAGTGACAAAAAAGCATAAAAACCCATAAAATCGCAACTTAGCACGTAATTTCTCGCATATGACTACTATTTTCAATTCTAACCACTTCAACACAATAATATATACAAAATAGTGTTGTGTGCAAAGTTTCGTGCAAAAAAAACCTAGTTTGAGCTACTTTATGCGCGAAAGTGCCAAAAAAGCTTAAAAACCCATTAAATCGCGACTTAGCACATAATTTCTAGCATATGAATGATATTTTGAAATTCTAACCACTTCAACACAATAATTTATCCCAAATAGTATTGTGTACCAAGTTTCGTGCAAAACAAACCAAGTTTGAGCTACTTTATGCGCGAATGTGCCAAAAAAGCTTAAAAACCCATAAAATCGAAACTTAGCACATAAAATGTATCCTATAACTATTATTTGCAATTCTAACCATTTCAACACAAAAATATATACGAAATTGTGTACTATGCCAAGTTTCGCGCGAAACAAACCAAGTTTGAGACACTTTATGCGCGACAATGCCAAAAATGCTTAAAAACCCTTAAAGTCGCAACTTAACACGTAATTTCTAGCATATGAATATTATTTTCAATTCTAGCCACTTCAACACAATAATATACACCAAATAGTATTGTGTTCCAAGTTTCGTGCAAAACAAACCAAGTTTGAGGTAAATGATGCGCGAAAGTGTCAAAAAAGCATAAAAACCCATAAAATCGCAACTTAGCACGTAATTTCTAGCATATGACTACAATTTTCAATTCTAACCACTTCAACACAATAATATATACCAAATAGTGTTGGGTGCAAAGTTTCGTGCAAAACAAACCACGTTTGAGCTACAATATGCGCGAAAGTGCCAAAAAAGCTTAAAAACCCATAAAATCGCGACTTAGCACATAGTTTCTAGCATATGAATGTTATTTTCAATTCTAACCACTTCAACACAATAATATATACCAACTAGTATTGTGTACCAAGTTTCGTGCATTACAAATCAAGTTTCTGCTACTTTATGCGCAAAAATGCAAAAAAAAGCTTAAAAATCCATAAAATCGTAACTTAGCATGTTATTTCTAACATATCACTATTATTTTCGATTCTAACCACTTCAACAAAATAATATATACAAAATAGTATTGTGTGCCAAGTTTCGTTCAAAACTAACCATGTTTAAGCTACTTTATGTGCGAAACTGTCAAAAAAGCTTAAAAGTCATAAAATCGCAATTTAGCACGTAATTTGTAGCCTATAATTATTATTTTGCAATTCTAACCAATTCAACACAATAATATGTACGAAATTGTGTACTTAGCCAAGTTTCGCGCAAAAACAAACCAAGTTTGAGCTACTTTATGCGCGAAAATGCCAAAAAAGCTTTAAAAACCCATAAAATCGCAACTTAACACGTAATTTATAGAATATGACTATTATTTTCAATTCTAACCACTTCAACACAATAATATATACCAAATAGTATTGTGTTCCAAGTTTCGTGCAAAACAAACCAAGTTTGAGCTACCTTATGCGCGAATGTGCCAAAAAAGCTTTAAAACCCATAAAATCGCAACTTAGAAAATAATTTCTAACATATGAATGTTATTTTCAATTCTAACCAGTTCAACTCAATAATATATACAAAATAGTATTGTGTGCCAAGTTTCGCGCAAAACAAAACAAGTTTGAGCTACTTCATGCGCGAAAATGACAAAAAAGGTTTAAAACCCATAAAATCGCAACATAACACGTAATTTCTTGAATATGACTATTATTTTCAATTCTAACCACTTCAACACAATAATATATACCAAATAGTGTTGGGTGCAAAGTTTCGTGCAAAACAAACCAAGTTTGAGCTACAATATGTGCGAAAGTGCCAAAAAAGCTTAAAAAACCGATAAAATCGCGACTTATCACATAATTTCTAGCATATGAATGTTATTTTAATTTCTAACCACTTCAACACAATAATATATACCAAATAGTATTGTGTACCAAGTTTCGTGCATTACAAACCAAGTTTGTGCTACTTTATGCGCGAAAATGCAAAAAAAGCTTAAAATCCATAAATTCGCAACTTAGGACGTAATTTCTAGCATATGACTATTATTTTTAATTCTAACCACTTTAACACAATAATATATACCAAATAGTGTTGTGTGTGCCCGGTTTCGTGCAAAAGAAACCAAGTTTGTGCTACTTTATGCGCATTAATGCCAAGAAAACTTAAAATCCTTAAAATCGCAACTTAGCACGTTATTTCTAGTATATGACTATTTTTTTAAATTCTAACCACTTCAACACAATAATATATACCAAATAGTATTGCGTACCAAGTTTCGTGCAAAACAAACCAAGTTTTACCTACTATATGCGCCAAAGTGCCAAAAAAGCTCAAAACCCATAAAATCGCTACTTAGCACATAAAATGTAGCCTATAACTATTATTTGCAATTCGAACCACTTCAACACAATAATATATACGAAATTGTGTACTGTGCCCTGTTTCGCGCGAAACTAACTAAGTTTGAGCTACTTTATGTGCGAAAATGCCAAAAAAAGCTTAAAAACCCATAAAGTCGCAACTTAACACGTAATTTCTAGCATATGACTATTATTTTCTATTCTAACCACTTCAACACAATAATATATACCAAATAGTATTGTATTCCAAGTTTCGTGCAAAACAAACCAAGTTTGAGCTACATGATGCGCGAAAGTGACAAAAAAGCATAAAAACCCATAAAATCGCAACTTAGCACGTAATTTCTCGCATATGACTACTATTTTCAATTCTAACCACTTCAACACAATAATATATACAAAATAGTGTTGTGTGCAAAGTTTCGTGCAAAAAAACCTAGTTTGAGCTACTTTATGCGCGAAAGTGCCAAAAATGCTTAAAAACCCATTAAATCGCGACTTAGCACATAATTTCTAGCATATGAATGATATTTTGAAATTCTAACCACTTCAACACAATAATTTATCCCAAATAGTATTGTGTACCAAGTTTCGTGCAAAACAAACCAAGTTTGAGCTACTTTATGCGCAAATGTGCCAAAAAAGCTTAAAAACCCATAAAATCGAAACTTAGCACATAAAATGTATCCTATAACTATTATTTGCAATTCTAACCATTTCAACACAAAAATATATACGAAATTGTGTACTGTGCCAAGTTTCGCGCGAAACAAACCAAGTTTGAGACACTTTATGCGCGACAATGCCAAAAAAGCTTAAAAACCCTTAAAGTCGCAACTTAACACGTAATTTCTAGCATATGAATATTATTTTCAATTCTAGCCACTTCAACACAATAAAATACACCAAATAGTATTGTGTTCCAAGTTTCGTGCAAAACAAACCAAGTTTGAGGTAAATAATGCGCGAAAGTGTCAAAAAAGCATAAAAACCCATAAAATCGCAACTTAGCACGTAATTTCTAGCATATGACTACAATTTTCAATTCTAACCACTTCAACACAATAATATATACCAAATAGTGTTGGGTGCAAAGTTTCGTGCAAAACAAACCACGTTTGAGCTACAATATGCGCGAAAGTGCCAAAAAAGCTTAAAAACCGATAAAATCGCGACTTAGCACATAGTTTCTAGCATATGAATGTTATTTTCAATTCTAACCACTTCAACACAATAATATATACCAACTAGTATTGTGTACCAAGTTTCGTGCATTACAAATCAAGTTTCTGCTACTTTATGCGCAAAAATGCAAAAAAATCTTAAAATCCATAAAATCGTAACTTAGCATGTTATTTCTAACATATCACTATTATTTTCGATTCTAACCACTTCAACAAAATAATATATACAAAATAGTATTGTGTGCCAAGTTTCGTTCAAAACTAACCAAGTTTAAGCTACTTTATGTGCGAAACTGTCAAAAAAGCTTAAAAGTCATAAAATCGCAATTTAGCACGTAATTTGTAGCCTATAATTATTATTTGCAAGTCTAACCAATTCAACACAATAATATATACGAAATTGTGTACTTAGCCAAGTTTCGCGCAAAAACAAACCAAGTTTGAGCAACTTTATGCGCGAAAATGCCAAAAAAGCTTTAAAACCCATAAAATCGCAACTTAACACGTAATTTATAGAATATGACTATTATTTTCAATTCTAACCACTTCAACACAATAATATATACCAAATAGTATTGTGTTCCAAGTTTCGTGCAAAACAAACCAAGTTTGAGCTACCTTATGCGCGAATGTGCCAAAAAAGCTTTAAAACCCATAAAATCGCAACTTAGCAAATAATTTCTAACATATGAATGTTATTTTCAATTCTAACCAGTTCAACTCAATAATATATACAAAATAGTATTGTGTGCCAAGTTTCGCGCAAAACAAAACAAGTTTGAGCTACTTTATGCGCGAAAATGACAAAAAAGCTTTAAAACCCATAAAATCGCAACATAACACGTAATTTCTTGAATATGACTATTATTTTCAATTCTAACCACTTCAATACAATAATACATACCAAATAGTGTTGGGTGCAAAGTTTCGTGCAAAACACACCAAGTTTGAGCTACAATATGTGCGAAAGTGCCAAAAAAGCTTAAAAAACCGATAAAATCGCGACTTAGCACATAATTTCTAGCATATGAATGTTATTTTAATTTCTAACCACTTCAACACAATAATATATACCAAATAGTATTGTGTACCAAGTTTCGTGCATTACAAACCAAGTTTGTGCTACTTTATGCGCGAAAATGCAAAAAAAGCTTAAAATCCATAAAATCGCAACTTAGGACGTAATTTCTAGCATATGACTATTATTTTTAATTCTAACCACTTTAACACAATAATATATACCAAATAGTGTTGTGTGTGCCCGGTTTCGTGCAAAAGAAACAAAGTTTGTGCTACTTTATGTGCATTAATGCCAAGAAAACTTAAAATCCTTAAAATCGCAACTTAGCACGTAATTTCTAGTTTATGACTATTATTTTAAATTCTAACCACTTCAACACAATAATATATACCAAATAGTATTGTGTATCAAGTTTTGTGCAAAACAAACCAAGTTTTACATACTATATGCGCGAAAGTGCCAAAAAAGCTCAAAACCCATAAAATCGCAACTTAGCACATAAAATGTAGCCTATAACTATTATTTGCAATTCTAACCACTTCAACACAATAATATATACGAAATTGTGTACTGTGCCATGTTTCGCGCGAAACAAACCAAGTTTGAGCTACTTTATGTGCGAAAATGCCAAAAAAAGCTTAAATACCCATAAAGTTGCAACTTAACACGTAATTTCTAGAATATGACTATTATTTTCAATTCTAACCACTTCAACACAATAATATATACCAAATAATGTTGGGTGCAATGTTTCGTGCAAAACAAACCAAGTTTGAGCTACAATATGCGCGAAAGTGCCAAAAAGCTGAAAAACCCATAAAATCGCGACTTAGCACATAATTTCTAGCATATGAATGTTATTTTCAATTCTAACCACTTCAACACAATAATATATACCAAATAGTATTTTGTACCAAGTTTCGTGCATTACAGACCAAGTTTGTGCTACTTTATGCTCGAAAATGCAAAAAAAGCTAAAAATCCATAAAATTGCAACTTAGCATGTTATTTCTAGCATATCACTGTTATTTTCAATTCTAACCACTTCAACAAAATAATATAAACAAAATAGTATTGTGTGCCAAGTTTCGTTCAAAAGAAACCAAGTTTAACCTACTTTATGTGCGAAAGTGTCAAAAAAGCTTAAAAGTCATAAAATCGCAATATAGTACGTAATTTGTAGCCTAGAACTATTATTTGCAATTCTAACAACTTCAACACAATAATATATACGAAATTGTGTACTGTGCCAAGTTTCGCGCAAAACAAACCAAGTTTGCGCTACTTTATGCGCGAAAATGCCAAAAAAGCTTTAAAACCAATAAAATCGCAACTTAACACGTAATTTCTACAATATGACTATTATTTTCAATTCTAACCATTTCAACACAATAATATATACCAAATAGTATTGTGTGCAAAGTTTCGTGCAAAACAAACCAAGTTTTAGCTACTTTATGCGCGAAAGTGCCAAAAAAGCTTAAAAACCCATAAAATCGCAACTTAGCACATAACTTCTAGCACATGAATCTTATTTTCAATTCTAAACACTTCAACACAATAGTATATACTAAATAGCATTGTGTGCCAAGTTTCGTGCAAAACAAACCAAGTTTTACCTACTATATGCGCGAAAGTGCCAAAAAAGCTTAAAACCCATAAAATCGCAACTTAGCACATAATTTGTAACCTATAACTATTATTTGCATTTCTAACCACTTCAACACAATAATATATACGAAATTGTGTACTGTGCCATGTTTCGCCCGAAACAAACCAAGTTTGAGCTACTTTATGCGCGAAAATGCCAAAAAAGCTTAAAAACCCATAAAGTCGCAACTTAACACGTAATTTGTAGCATATGACTATTATTTTCAATTCTAACCACTGCAAAACAACAATATATACCAAATAGTATTGTGTGCCAAGTTTCGTGTAAAACTAACCAAGTTTGAGCTACATGATGCGCGAAAGTGTCAAAAAAGCTTAAAAACCCATAAAATCGCGACTTAGCACATAATTTCTAGCATATGAATGATATTTTCAATTCTAACCACTTTAACACAATAATATATACCAAATAGTATTGCGTACCAAGTTTCGTGCAAAACAAACCAAGTTATTGCTACTTTATGCGCGAAAATGCAAAAAAAGCTTAGAATCCATAAAATCGCAACTGAACACGTTATTTCTAGCATATCACTGTTATTTTCGATTCTAACCACTTCAAAATAATAATATATACAAAATAGTATTGTGTGCCAAGTTTCGTCCAAAACAAACAAGGTTTAACCTACTTTATGTGCGAAAGTGTCAAAAACGCTTAAAAGTCATAAAATCTCAATTTAGCACTCAATTTGTAGCCTAGAACTATTATTTGCAATTCTAACCACTTCAACACAATAATATAATTGAAATTGTGTACTGTGCCATGTTTCGCGCAAAACAAACCATGTTTGAGCTACTTTATGCGCGAAAATGCCAAAAAAACTTTAAAACCCATAAAATCGCAACATAACACGTAATTTCTAGAATATGACTATTATTTTAAATTCAAACCACTTCAACACAATAATATATACCAAATAGTATTGTCTACAAAGTTTCGTGCAAAACAAACCAAGTTTGAGCTACTTTATGCGCCAATGTGCAAAAAAAGCTTTAAAACCCATAAAATCGCAACTTAGCAAATAATTTCTAACATATGAATGTTATTTTCAATTCTAACCACTTCAACTCAATAATATATACCAAATAGTATTGTGTGCCAAGTTTCGCGCAAAACAAACCAAGTTTGACCTACTTTATGCGCGAAAATGAAAAAAAAGGTTCAAAACCCATAAAACCGCTACTTAACGCGTAATTTCTAGAATATGACTATTATTTTCACTTCTGAACACTTCAACACAATAATATATACCAAATAATGTTCGGTGCAAAGCTTCGTGCAAAACAAACCAAGTTTGTGCTACAGTATGCGCAAAAGTGCCAAAAAAGCTTTAAAACCCATAAAATTGCAACTTACCACGTAATTTCTAGCATATGACTATTATTTTCAATTCTAACCATTTCAACACAATAATATATACCAAATAGTGTTGTGTGTCCTATGTTTCGTGCAAAAAACAAACCAAGTTTGTGCTACTTTATGCGCGAAAGTGCCAAGAAAGCTTAAAATCAATAAAATCGCAACTTAGCACGTAATTTCTCGAATATGACTATTATTTTAAATTCTAACAACTTCACCACAATAATATATACCAAATAGTATGGTGTGCCATGTTTCGTGCAAAACAAACCAAGTTTTAGTTGCTTTATGCGCGAAAGTGCCAAAAAAGCTAAAAAATCCATAAAATCATAACTTAGCACGTAATTTCTAGCATATGAATGTTATTTTCAATTCTAACCACTTACACAATAATATATACCGAATAGTATTGTGTGCCAAGTTTTGTCCAAAACAAACCACGTTTAACATACTTTATGTGCGAAAGTGTAAAAAAAGCTTAAAAGCCATAAAATCACAACTTAGGACGTAATTTGTAGCATATAACTATTATTTGCAATTCTAACAACTTCAACACAATAACATATACCAAATTCTTTACTGTGCCAAGTTTCACGCAAAACAAACTAAGTTTTAGCTACTTTATGCGCGAAAGTGCCAAAAAAGCTTAAAAACCCATAAAATCGCAACTTAGCACTTAACTTCTAGCACATGAATCTTATTTTCAATTCTAAACACTTGAACACAATAGTATATACTAAATAGTATTTTGTGCCAAGTTTCGTGCAAAAAAACCAAGTTTTACCTACTATATGCGCGAATGTGCCAAAAAAAGCTTTAAAACCCATAAAATCGCAACTTAGCAAATGATTTCTAACATATGAATGTTATTTTCAACTCTAACCACTTCAACTCAATAATATATACCAAATAGTAGTGTGTGCCAAGTTTCGCGCAAAACAAACCAAGTTTTAGCTACTTTATGCACGAAAATGACAAAAAAGGTTCAAAACCCATAAAACCGCAACTTAACACGTAATTTCTAGAATATGACTATTATTTTCAATTCTAACCACTTCAACACAATAATATATACCAAATAGTGTTGGGTGCAATGTTTCGTGCAAAACAAACCAAGTTTGAGCTACAATATGTGCAAAAGTGCCAAAAAAGCTTAAAAACCCATAAAATCGCAACTTACCACGTAATTTCTAGCATATTACTATTATTTTCAATTCTAACCATTTCAACACAATAATATATACCAAATAGTGTTGTGATTCCCATGTTTCGTTCAAAAAACAAACCAAGTTTGTGCTACTTTATGTGCGAAAGTGCCAAGAAAGCTTAAAATCAATAAAATCGCAACTTAGCACTTGATTTCTCGCATATGACTATTATTTTCAATTCTAACAACTTCTACACAATAATATATACCAAATAGTATTGTGTGCCATGTTTCGTGCAAAACAAACCAAATTTGAGCTACTTTATGCGCGATAGTACCAAAAAAGCTAAAAAATCCATAAAATCATAACTTAGCACGTAATTTCTAGCATAAGAATTTTATTTTCAATTCTAACCACCTCAACACAATAATATATACCAAATAGTATTGTGTGCCAAGTTTTTTCCAAAACAAACCAAGTTTAACATACTTTATGTGCGAAACTATCAAAAAAGCTTAAAAACCCATAAAATCGCAACTTAGCACATAATTTATAGCATATGAATGATATTTTTCAATTCTAACCACTTCAACACAATAATATATCCCAAATAGTATTGTGTACCAAGTTTCGTGCAAAACAAACCAAGTTTGAGCTACTTTTTGCGCGAATGTGCCAAAAAAGCTTAAAAACCCATAAAATCGCAACTTAGCAAATAATTTCTAACATATGAATGTTATTTTCAATTCTAACAACTTCAACTCAATAATATATACCAAATAGTATTGTGTGCCAAGTTTCGCGCAAAACAAACCAAGTTTGAGCTACTTTATGCGCGAAAATGAAAACAAAGGTTCAAAACCCATAAAACCGCAACTTAACGCGTAATTTCTAGAATATGACTATTATTTTCACTTCTGACCACTTCAACACAATAATATATACCAAATAATGTTCGGTGCAAAGTTTCGTGCAAAACAAACCAATTTGAGCTACAATATGCGCAAAAGTGCCAAAAAAGCTTTAAAACCCATAAAATTCGAACTTACCACGTAATTTCTAGCATATGACTATTATTTTCAATTCTAACCATTTCAACACAATAATATATACCAAATAGTGTTGTGTGTGCAAAGTTTCGTGCAAAAAACAAACCAAGTTTGTGCTACTTTATGCGCGAAAGTGCCAAGAAAGCTTAAAATCAATAAAATCGCAACTTAGCACGTGATTTCTCGCATATGACTATTATTTTCAATTCTAAAAACTTCTACATAATAATATATACCAAATAGTATTGTGTGCCATGTTTCATGCAAAACAAACCAAGTTTGAGCTACTTTATGCGCGATAGTACCAAAAAATCTAAAAAATCCATAAAATCATAACTAGCACGTAATTTCTAGCATATGAATGTTATTTTCAATTCTAACCACTTCAACACAATAATATATACCAAATAGTATTGTGTGCCAAGTTTTTTCCAAAACAAACCAAGTTTAACATACTTTATGTGCGAAAGTGTCAAAAAAGCATAAAAGCTATAAAATAGCAACTTAGCACGTAATTTGTAGCATATAACTATTATTTGCAATTCTAACCACTTCAACACAATAATATATAGCAAATTGTTTACTGTGCCAAGTTTCGCGCAAAACAAACTAAGTTTTAGCTACTTTATGCGCGAAAGTGCCAAAAAAGCATAAAAACACAATAGTATATACTAAATAGTATTGTGAGCCAAGTTTCGTGCAAAACAAACCAAGTTTTACCTACTATATGCGCGAAAGTTCCAAAAAAGCTTAAAACCCATAAAATCGCAACTTAGCACAAAACATGTAGCCTATAACTATTATTTGCAATTCTAACCACTTCAACACAATAATATATACGAAATTGTGTACTGTGGCAAGTTTCACCCGAAACAAACCATGTTTGAGCTACTTTATGCGCGAATATGCCAAAAAAGCTTAAAAACCCATAAAGTCGCAACTTAACACGTAATTCTAGCATATGACTACTATTTTCAATTCTAACCACTTCAACACAATAATATATACCAAAATAGTGTTGTGTGCAAAGTTTCATGCAAAAAAACCAAGTTTGAGCTACTTTATGCGCGAAACTGTTAAAAAAGCTTAAAAACCCATAAAATCGCGACTTAGCACATAATTTCTAGCATATGAATGATATTTTGCAATTCTAACCACTTCAACACAATAATTTATCCCAAATAGTATTGTGTACCAAGTTTCGTGCCAAACAAACCAAGTTCGAGCTACTTTTTGCGCGAATGTGCCAAAAAAGCTTAAAAACCCATAAAATCGCAACTTAGCAAATAATTTCTAACATATGAATGTTATTTTCAATTCTAACCACTTCAACTCAATAATATACACCAAATAGTATTGTGTGCCAAGTTTCGCGCAAAACAAACCAAGTTTGAGCTACTTTATGCGCGAAAATGACAAAAAAGGTTTAAAACCCATAAAATCGCAACTTAACACGTAATTTCTAGAATATGACTATTATTTTAAATTCTGACCACTTCAACACAATAATATATACCAAATAGTATTGTGTGCAATGTTTCGTGCAAAACAAACAGAGTTTGAGCTACTTTTTGCGCGAATGTGCCAAAAAAGCTTAAAAACCCATAAAATCGCAACTTAGCAAATAATTTCTATCGTATGAATAATATTTTCAATTCTAACCACTTCAACTCAATAAAATATACCAAAAAGTATTGTGTGCCAAGTTTCGCGCAAAACAAACGAAGTTTGTGCTATTTTATGCGCGAAAATGACAAAAAAGGTTCAAAACCCATAAACCGCAACTTAACACGTAATTTCAAGAGTATGACTATTATTTTCAATTCTAACCACTTCAACACAATAATATATACCAAATAGTGTTGGGTGCAAAGTTTCGTGTAAAACAAACCAAGTTTAAGCTACAATATGCGCAAAAGTGCCAAAAAATCTTAAAAACCCATAAAATTGCAACTTACCACGTAATTTCTAGCATATGACTATTATTTTCAATTCTAACCATTTCAACACAATAATATATACCAAATAGTTTTGTGTGTGCCAAGTTTCGTGCAAAAAGTAAACCAAGTTTGTGCTACTTTATGCGCGAAAGTGCCAAGAAAGCTTAAAATCAATAAAATCGCAACTTAGCACGTAATTTCTAGAATATGACTATTATTTTAAATTCTAACCACTTCAACACAATAATTTATACGAAATAGTATTGTGTACAAAGTTTCGTGCAAAACAAACCAAGTTTGAGCTACTTTATGCGCGAATGTGCCAAAAAAAGCTTTAAAACCCATAATATCGCAACTTAGCAAATAATTTCTAACATATGAATGTTATTTTCAACTCTAACCACTTCAACTCAATAATATATACCAAATAGTAGTGTGTGCCAAGTTTCGCGCAAAACAAACCAAGTTTTAGCTACTTTATTCACGAAAATGACAAAAAAGGTTCAAAACCCATAAAACCGCAACTTAACACGTAATTTCTAGAATATGACTATTATTTTCAATTCTAACCACTTCAACACAATAATATATACCAAATAGTGTTGAGTGCAATGTTTCGTGCAAAACAAACCAAGTTTGAGCTACAATATGTGCAAAAGTGTCAAAAAAGCTTAAAAACCCATAAAATCGCAACTTACCACGTAATTTCTAGCATATTACTATTATTTTCAATTCTAACCATTTCAACACAATAATATATACCAAATAGTGTTGTGTGTCCCATGTTTCGTGCAAAAAACAAACCAAGTTTGTGCTACTTTATGTGCGAAAGTGCCAAGAAAGCTTAAAATCAATAAAATCGCAACTTAGCAATTGATTTCTCGCATATGACTATTATTTTCAATTCTAACAACTTCTACACAATAATATATATACCAAATAGTATTGTGTGCCATGTTTCGTGCAAAACAAACTAAGTTTGAGCTACTTTATGCGCGATAGTACCAAAAAAGCTAAAAAATTCATAAAATCATAACTTAGCACGTAATTTCTAGCATAAGAATTTTATTTTCAGTTCTAACCACTTCAACACAATAATATATACCAAATAGTATTGTGTGCCAAGTTTTTTCCAAAACAAACCAAGTTTAACATACTTTATGTGCGAAAGTGTCAAAAAAGTTTAAAAGCCATAAAATCGCAACTTAGCAAGTAATTTGTAGCATATAACTATTATTTGAAATTCTAACAAGTTCAACACAATAATATATACCAAATTGTTTACTGTGCCATGTTTCGCGCAAAACAAACTAAGTTTTAGCTACTTTATGTGCGAAAGTGCCAAAAAAGCATAAAAACCCATAAAATCGCAACTAAGCACATAACTTCTAGCTCATGAATCTTATTTTCAATTCTAAACACTTCAACACAATAGTATTTACTAAATAGTATTGTGAGCCAAGTTTCGTGCAAAACAAACCAAGTTTTACCTACTATATGCGCGAAAGTGCCAAAAAAGCTTAAAACCCTTAAAATCGCAACTCAGCACAAAACTTGTAGCCTATAACTATTATTTGCAATTCTAACCACTTCAACACAATAATATATACGAAATTGTGTAATGTGGCAAGTTTCACCCGAAACAAACCATGTTTGAGCTACTTTATGCGCGAATATGCCAAAAAAGCTTAAAAACCCATAAAGTCGCAACTTAACACGTAATTTCTAGCATATGACTACTATTTTCAATTCTAACCACTTCAACACAATAATATATACCAAAATAGTGTTGTGTGCAAAGTTTCATGCAAAAAAACCAAGTTTGAGCTACTTTATGCGCGAAACTGTCAAAAAAGCTTAAAAACCCATAAAATCGCAACTTAGCACATAATTTCTAGCATATGAATGATATTTTGAAATTCTAACCACTTCAACACAATAATTTATCCCAAATAGTATTGTGTACGAAGTTTCGTGCAAAACAAACCAAGTTTGAGCTACTTTTTGCGCGAATGTGCCAAAAAAGCTTAAAAACCCATAAAATCGCAACTTAGCAAATAATTTCTAACATATGAATGTTATTTTCAATTCTAACCACTTCAACTCAATAATATATACCAAATAGTATTGTGTGCCAAGTTTCGCGCAAAACAAACCAAGTTTGAGCTACTTTATGCGCGAAAATGAAAAAAAAGGTTCAAAACCCATAAAACCGCTACTTAACGCGTAGTTTCTAGAATATGACTATTATTTTCACTTCTGAACACTTCAACACAATAATATATACCAAATAATGTTCGGTGCAAAGTTTCGTGCAAAACAAACCAAGTTTGTGCTACAGTATGCGCAAAAGTGCCAAAAAAGCTTTAAAACCCATAAAATTGCAACTTACCACGTAATTTCTAGCATATGACTATTATTTTCAATTCTAACCATTTCAACACAATAATATATACAAAATAGTGTTGTGTGTTCAAAGTTTCGTGCAAAAAACAAACCAAGTTTGTGCTACTTTATGCGCGAAAGTGCTAAGAAAGCTTAAAATCAATAAAATCGCAACTTAGAACGTGATTTCTCGCATATGACTATTATTTTCAATTCTAAAAACTTCTACATAATAATATATACCAAATAGTATTGTGTGCCATGTTTCGTGCAAAACAAACCAAGTTTGAGCTACTTTATGCGCGATAGTACGAAAAAATTTAAAAAATCCATAAAATCATAACTAGCACGTAATTTCTAGCATATTAATGTTATTTTCAATTCTAACCACTTCAACACAATAATATATACCAAATAGTATTGTGTGCCAAGTTTTTTCCAAAACAAACCAAGTTTAACATACTTTATGTGCGAAAGTGTCAAAAAAGCATAAAAGCCATAAAATCGCAACTTAGCACGTAATTTGTAGCATATAACTATTATTTGCAATTCTAACCACTTCAACACAATAATATATACCAAATTGTTTACTGTGCCAAGTTTCGCGCAAAACAAACTAAGTTTTAGCTACTTTATGCTCGAAAGTGCCAAAAAAGCATAAAAACCCATAAAATCGCAACTAAGCACATAACTTCTAGCACATGAATCTTATTTTCAATTCTAAACACTTCAAAACAATAGTATATACTAAATAGTATTGTGAGCCAAGTTTCGTGCAAAACAAACCAAGTTTTACCTACTATATGCGCGAAAGTGCCAAAAAAGCTTAAAAACCCATAAAATCGCAACTTAGCACAAAACATGTAGCCTATAACTATTATTTGCAATTCTAACCACTTCAACACAATAATATATACGAAATTGTGTACTGTGGCAAGTTTCACCCGAAACAAACCATGTTTGAGCTACTTTATGCGCGAATATGCCAAAAAAGCTTAAAAACCCATAAAGTCACAACTTAACACGTAATTCTAGCATATGACTACTATTTTCAATTCTAACCACTTCAACACAATAATATATACCAAAATAGTGTTGTGTGCAAAGTTTCATGCAAAAAAACCAAGTTTCAGCTACTTTATGCGCGAAACTGTTAAAAACGCTTAAAAACCCATAAAATCGCGACTTAGCACATAATTTCTAGCATATGAATGATATTTTGCAATTCTAACCACTTCAACACAATAAATTATCCCAAATAGTATTGTGTACCAAGTTTCGTGCAAAACTAACCAAGCTCGAGCTACTTTTTGCGCGAATGTGCCAAAAAAGCTTTAAAACCCATAAAATCGCAACTTAGCAAATAATTTCTAACATATGAATGTTATTTTCAATTCTAACCACTTCAACTCAATAATAAATACCAAATAGTATTGTGTGCCAAGTTTCGCGCAAAACAAACCAAGTTTGAGCTACTTTATGCGCGAAAATGACAAAAAAGGTTTAAAACCCATAAAATCGCAACTTAACACGTAATTTCTAGAACATGACTATTATTTTAAATTCTGACCACTTCAACACAATAATATATACCAAATAATATTGTGTGCAATGTTTCGTGCAAAACAAACAGAGTTTGAGCTACTTTTTGCGCGAATGTGCAAAAGAAGCTTAAAAACCCATAAAATCGCAACTTAGCAAATAATTTCTAACGTATGAATAATATTTTCAATTCTAACTACTTCAACTCAATAATATATACCAAATAGTATTGTGTGCCAAGTTTCGCGCAAAACAAACGAAGTTTGTGCTACTTTATGCGCGAAAATGACAAAAAAGGTTCAAAACCCATAAAACTGCAACTTAACACGTAATTTCAAGAATATGACTATTATTTTCAATTCTAACCACTTCAACACAATAATATATACCAAATAGTGTTGGGTGCAAAGTTTCGTGTAAAACAAACCAAGTTTAAGCTACAATATGCGCAAAAGTGCCAAAAAATCTTAAAAACCCATAAAATTGCAACTTACCACGTAATTTCTAGCATATGAATGATATTTTGCAATTATAACCACATCAACACAATAATATATGCCAAATAGTATTGTGTACAAGGTTTCGTGCAAAACAAACCAAGTTTGTGCTACATTATGCGCGAAAATGCAAAAAAAGCTAAGAATCCATAAAATCGCAACTTAGCACGTTATTTCTAGCATATCACAGTTATTTTCGATTCTAACCACTTCAACAAAAAAATATATACAAAATAGTATTGTGTGCCAAGTTTCGTCCAAAACAAAGCAAGTTTAACCTACTTTATGTGCGAAAGAGTCAAAAACGCTTAAAAGTCATAAAATCGCAATTTAGCACGTAATTTGTAGCCTAGAACTATTAGTTGCAATTCTAACAACTTCAACACAATAATATATATGAAATTGTGTACTGTGCCAAGTTTCGCGCAAACAAACCAAGTTTGAGCTACTTTATGCGCGAAAATGCCAAAAAAGCTTTATAACCCATAAAATCGCAACTTAACACGTAATTTCTAGAATATGAATATTATTTTAAATTCTAACCACTTCAACACAATAATATATACCAAATAGTATTGTGTGCAAAGTTTCGTGCAAAACAAACCAAGTTTGAGCTACTTTAGGCGCGAATGTGCCAAAAAAGCTTTAAAACCCATAAAATCGCAACTTAGCAAATAATTTCTAACATATGAATGTAATTTTCAATTCTAACCACTTCAACTCAATAATATATACCAAATAGTAGTGTGTGCCAAGTTTCGCGCAAAACAAACCAAGTTTTAGCTACTTTATGCACAAAAATGACAAAAAGGTTCAAAACCCATAAAACCGCAACATAACACGTAATTTCTAGAATATGACTATTATTTTTAATTCTACCACTTCAACACAATAATATATACCAAATAGTGTTGGGTGCAAAGTTTCGTGCAAAGCAAACCAAGTTTGAGCTACAATACGCGCAAAAGTGCCAAAAAAGCTTAAAAACCCATAAAATCGCAACTTACCACGTAATTTCCAGCATATGACTATTATTTTCAATTCTAACCATTTCAACACAATAATATATACCAAATAGTGTTGTGTGTGCCAAGTTTCGTGCAAAAAGTAAACCAAGTTTGTGCTACTTTATGCGCGAAAGTGCCAAGAAAGCCTAAAATCAATAAAATCGCAACTTAGCACGTGATTTCACGCATATGACTATTATTTTCAATTTTAACAACTTCAACACAATAATATATACCAAATAGTATTGTGTGCCATGTTTCGTGCAAAACAAACCAAGTTTGAGCTACTTTATGCGCGAAAGTGCCAAAAAAATCTAAAAAATCCATAAAATCATAACTTAGCACGTAATTTCTAGCATATGAATGTTATTTTCAATTCTAACCACTTCAACACAATAATATATACCAAATAGTATTGTGTGCCAAGTTTTGTCCAAAACAAACCAAGTTTAACATACTTTATGTCCGAAAGTGTCAAAAAAGATTAAAAGCCATAAAATCGCAACTTAGCACGTAATTTGTAGCATATAACTATTATTTGCAATTCTAACCACTTCAGCACAATAATATATACCAAATTGTTTACTGTGCCAAGTTTCGCGCAAAACAAACTAAGTTTTAACTACTTTATGCGCGAAACTGCCATTTAAGCTTAAAAACCCATAAAATCGCAACTTAGCGCATAACTTCTAGCACATGAATCTTATTTTCAATTCTAAACACTTCAACACAATAGTATATACTAAATGGTATTGTGTGCCAAGTTTCGTGCAAAACAAACCAAGTTTTACCTACTACATGCGCGAAAGTGCCAAAAAAGCTTAAAAACACATAAAATCGCAACTTAGCAAATAATTTCTAACATATGAATGTTATTTTCAATTCTAACCACTTCAACTTAATAATATTTACAAAATAGTATTGTGTGGCAAGTTTCGCGCAAAACAAACCAAGTTTGAGCTACTTTATGCGCGAAAATGATGACAAAAAAGGTTCAAAACCCATAAAACCGCAACTTAACACGTAATTTCTAGAATATGACTATTATTTTCAATTCTAACCACTTCGACGCAATAATATATACCAAATAGTGTTGGGTGCAAAGTTTTGTGCAAAACAAACCAAGTTTGAGCTACAATATGCACAAAAGTGCCAAAAATGCTTAAAAACCCATAAAATCGTAACTTACCACGTAATTTCCAGCATATGACTATTATTTTCAATTCTAACCATTTCAACACAATAATATATACCAAATAGTGTTGTGTGTGCCAAGTTTCGTGCAAAAAGTAAACCAAGTTTGTGCTACTTTATGCGCGAAAGTGCCAAGAAAGCTTAAAATCAATAAAATCGCAACTTAGCACGTGATTTCACGCATATGACTATTATTTTCAATTTTAACAACTTCAACACAATAATAAATACCAAATAGTATTGTGTGCCATGTTTCGTGCAAAACAAACCAAGTTTGAGCTACTTTATGCGCGAAAGTGCCAAAAAATCTAAAAAATCCATAAAATCATAACTTAGCACGTAATTTCTAGCATATCAATGTTATTTTCAATTCTAACCACTTCAACACAATAATATATACCAAATAGTATTGTGTGCCAAGTTTTGTCCAAAACAAACCAAGTTTAACATACTTTATGTCCGAAAGTGTCAAAAAAGATTAAAAGCCATAAAATCGCAACTTAGCACGTAATTTGTAGCATATAACTATTATTTGCAATTCTAACCACTTCAGCACAATAATATATACCAAATTGTTTACTGTGCCAAGTTTCGCGCAAAACAAACTAAGTTTTAACTACTTTATGCGCGAAACTGCCAAAAAAGCTTAAAAACCCATAAAATCGCAACTTAGCGCATAACTTCTAGCACATGAATCTTATTTTCAATTCTAAACACTTCAACACAATAGTATATACTAAATGGTATTGTGTGCCAAGTTTCGTGCAAAACAAACCAAGTTTTACCTACTACATGCGCGAAAGTGCCAAAAAAGCTTAAAAACACATAAAATCGCAACTTAGCAAATAATTTCTAACATATGAATGTTATTTTCAATTCTAACCACTTCAACTTAATAATATTTACAAAATAGTATTGTGTGGCAAGTTTCGAGCAAAACAAACCAAGTTTGAGCTACTTTATGCGCGAAAATGATGACAAAAAAGGTTCAAAACCCATAAAACCGCAACTTAACACGTAATTTCTAGAATATGACTATTATTTTCAATTCTAACCACTTCGACGCAATAATATATACCAAATAGTGTTGGGTGCAAAGTTTTGTGCAAAACAAACCAAGTTTGAGCTACAATATGCACAAAAGTGCCAAAAATGCTTAAAAACCCATAAAATCGTAACTTACCACGTAATTTCTAGCATATAACTATTATTTTCAATTCTAACCATTTCAACACAAAAATATATACCAAATAGTGTTTTGTGTGCGAAGTCTCGTGCAAAAAACAAACCAAGTTTGTGCTACTTTATGCGCGAAAGTGCCAAGAAAGCTTAAAATCAATAAAATCGCAACTTAACACGTAATTTCTCGCATATGACTATTATTTTCAATTCTAACAACTTCAACACAATAATATATACCAAATAGTATTGTGTGCCATGTTTCGTGCAAAACAAACCAAGTTTGAGCAACTTTATGCGCGAAAGTGCCAAAAAAGCTAAAAAATCCACAAAATCATAACTTAGCACATAATTTCTAGCATATGAATGTTATTTTCAATTCTAACCACTTCAACACAATAGCATATACCAAATAGTATTGTGTGCCAAGTTTTGTCCAAAACAAACCAAGTTTAACATACTTTATGTGCGAAAGTGTCAAAAAAGCTTAAAAGCCATAAAATCGCAACTTAGCACGTAATTTGTAGCATAGAACTATTATTTGCAATTCTAACAACTTCAACACAATAATATATACCAAATTGTTTACTGTGCCAAGTTTCACGCAAAACAAACTAAGTTTTAGCTACTTTATGCGCGAAAGTGCAAAAAAACCTTAAAAACCTATAAAATCGCAACTTAGCAAATAACTTCTAGCACATGAATTTTATTTTAAATTCTAAACGCTTCAACACAATAGTATATACTAAATAGTATTGTGTGCCAAGTTTCCTGGAAAACAAACCAAGTTTTACCTACTACATGCGCGAAAGTGTCAAAAAAGCATAAAAGCCATAAAATCGCAACTTAGCACGTAATTTGTAGCATATAACTATTATTTGCAATTCTAACCACTTCAACACAATAATATATAGCAAATTGTTTACTGTGCCAAGTTTCGCGCAAAACAAACTAAGTTTTAGCTACTTTATGCGCGAAAGTGCCAAAAAAGCATAAAAACCCATAAAATCGCAACTAAGCACATAACTTCTAGCACATGAATCTTATTTTCAATTCTAAACACTTCAACACAATAGTATATACTAAATAGTATTGTGAGCCAAGTTTCGTGCAAAACAAACCAAGTTTTACCTACTATATGCGCGAAAGTGCCAAAAAAGCTTAAAACCCATAAAATCGCAACTTAGCACATAATTTGTAGCCTATAACTATTATTTGCAATTCTAAACACTTCAACACAATAATATATACGAAATTGTGTACTGTGCCAAGTTTCGCACGAAACAAACCAAGTTTGAGCTACTTTATGCGCGAATATGCCAAAAAAGCTTAAAAACCCATAAAGTCACAACTTAACACGTAATTTCTAGCATATGACTATTATTTTCAATTCTAACAACTTCAACACAATAATATATACAAAATAGTATTGTATGCCAAATTTCGTGCAAAACTAACCAAGTTTGAGCTACATGATGCGTGAAAGTGTCAAAAAAGCTTAAAAACCCATAAAATCGCGACTTAGTACGTAATTTCTAGCATATGACTACTATTTTCAATTCTAACCACTTCTACACAATAATATATACGAAATAATATTGTGTACATAGTTTCATGCAAAACAAACCAAGTTTTACGTACTATATGCGCGAAAGTGCCAAAAAAGCGTAAAACCCATAAAATCGCAACTTAGCACATAATTTGTAGCCTATAACTATTATTTGCAATTCTAACCACTTCAATAGCACATAATTTCTAGCATATGAATGATATTTTCAATTCTAACCACTTCAACACAATAATATATACCAAATAGTATTTTGTACCAAGTTTCGTGCAAAACAAACCAAGTTTGTGCTACTTTATGCGCGAAAATGCAAAAAAAGCTTAGAATCCATAAAATCGCAACTTAGCACATTATTTCTAGCATATCACTGTTATTTTCGATTCTAACTACTTCAACAAAATAATATATACAAAATAGTATGGTGTGCCAAGTTTCGTCCAAAACAAACCAAGTTTAACGTACTTTATGTGCGAAAGTGTCAAAAACGCTTAAAAGTCATAAAATCGCAATTTAGCACGTAATTTGTAGCCTAGAATTATTATTTGCAATTCTAACCACTTCAACACAATAATATATATGAAATTGTGTACTGTGCCAAGTTTCGCGCAAAACAAACCAAGTTTGAGCAACTTTATGCGCGAAAATGCCAAAAAATCTTTAAAACACATAAAATTTCAACTTAACAGGTAATTTCAAGAATATGACTATTATTTTAAATTCTAACCACTTCAACACAATAATATATACCAAATAGTATTGTGTGCAAAGTTTTGCGCAAAACAAACCATGTTTGAGCTACTTTATGCGCGAATGTGCCAAAAAAGCTTTAAAACCCCTAAAATCGCAACTTAGCAAATCATTTCTAACATATGAATGTTATTTTCAATTCTAACCACTTCATCTTAATAATATATACCAAATAGTATTGTGTGCCAAGTTTCGCGCAAAACAAACCAAGTTTGAGCTACTTTATACGTGAAAATGACAAAAAAGGTTCAAAACCTATAAAACCGCAACTTAACACGTAATTTCTAGAATATGACTATTATTTTCAATTCTAACCACTTCCACACAATAATATATACCAAATAGTGTTGGGTGCAAAGTTTCGTGCAAAACAAACCAAGTTTGAGCTCTAATATGCGCAAAAGTGCCAAAAAAGCTTAAAAACCCATAAAATCGCAACTTACCACGTAATTTCTAGCATATAACTATTTTTTTTCAATTCTAACCATTTAAACACAAAAATATATACCAAATAGTGTTGTGTGTGCCAAGTTTCGTGCAAAAAACAAACCAAGTTTGTGGTACTTTATGTGCGAAAGTGCCAAGAAAGCTTAAAATCAATAAAATCGCAACTTAGCACGTAATTTCTCGCATATGACAATTATTTTAAATTCTAACTACTTCACCACAATAATATATACCAAATAGTATGGTGTGCCATATTTCGTGCAAAACAAACCAAGTTTGAGCAACTTTATGCGCGAAAGTGCCAAAAAAGCTAAAAAATCCATAAAATCATAACTTAGCACGTAATTTCTAGAATATGAATGTTATTTTCAATTCTAACCACTTCAACACAATAATATATACCAAATAGTATTGTGTGCCAAGTTTTGTCCAAAACAAACCAAGTTTAACATACATTATGTGCGAAATTGTCAAAAAAGCTTAAAAGCCAGAAAATCGCAACTTAGCACGTAATTTGTAGCATATAACTATTATTTGCAATTCTAACCACTTCAACACAATAATATATACCAAATAGTTTACTCTGCCAAGTTTCGCGCAAAACAAACTAAGTTTTAGCTATTTTATGCGCGAAAGTGCCAAAAAACCCATCAAATCGCAACTTAGCACATAACTTCTAGCACATGAATCTTATTTTCAAATCTAAACACTTCAACAAAATAGTATATACTAAATGGTATTGTGTGCCAAGTTTCGTGCAAAAAACATACCAAGTTTGTGCTACTTTATGCGCGAAAGTGCCAAGAAAGCTAAAAATCAATAAAATCGCAACTTAACACGTAATTTCTCGCATATGACTACTATTTTCAATTCTAACAACTTCAACACAATAATATATACCAAATAGTATTGTGTGCCATGTATCGTGCAAAACAAACCAAGTTTGAGCTACTTTATGCGCAAAAGTGCCAAAAAAGCTAAAAAATCTACAAAATCATAACTTAGCACATAATTTCTAGCAAATGAATGTTATTTTCAATTCTAACCACTTCAACACAATAACATATACCAAATGGTATTGTGTGCCAAGTTTTGTCCAAAACAAACCAAGTTTAACATACTTTATGTGCGAAAGTGTCAAAAAAGCTTAAAAACCATAAAATCGCAACTTAGCACGTAATTTGTAGCATAGAACTATTAATTGCAATTCTAACCACTTCAACACAATAATATATACCAAATTGTTTACTATGCCAAGTTTCGCGCAAAACAAAATAAGTTTTAACTACTTTATGCGCGAAAGTGCCAAAAAAGCTTAAAAACCTATAAAATCGCAACTTAGCAAATAAATTCTAGCACATGAATTTTATTTTAAATTCTAAACGCTTCAACACAATAGTATATACTAAATAGTATTGTGAACCAAGTTTCCTGCAAAACAAACCAAGTTTTACCTACTACATGCGCGAAAGTGCCAAAAAAGCTTAAAACCCATAAAATCGCAACTTAGCACATAATTTTTAGCCTATAACTATTATTTGCAATTCTAAACACTTCAACACAATAATATATACGAAATTGTGTACTGTGCCAAGTTTCTTGCATAATGTCGCAACTTAACAACCCATAATGTCGCAACTTAACACGTAATTTCTAGCATATGACTATTAATTTAAATTCTAACCACTTCAACACAATAATATATACCAAATATTATTGTATGCCAAATTTCGTGCAAAACTAACCAAGTTTGAGCTATATGATGCGCGAAAGTGTCAAAAAAGCTTAAAAACCCATAAAATCGCAACTTAGAACGTAATTTCTAGCATATGACTACTTTTTTCAATTCTAACCACTTCAGCACAATAATATATATACCAAATAGTGTTGTGTGCAAAGTTTCGTGCAAAAAACCAAGTTTGAACTACTTTATGCGTGAAAGTGTCAAAAAAGCTTAAACACCCATAAAAATCGCGACTTAGCACATAATTTCTAGCATATGAATGATATTTTCAATTCTAACCACTTCAACACAATAATATATACCAAATAATATTGTGTACATAGTTTCGTGCAAAACAAACAAAGTTTTACGTACTATATGTGCGAAAGTGCCAAAAAAGCTTAAAACCAATAAAATCGCAACTTTGCACATAATTTGTAGCCTATAACTATTATTTCCAATTCTAACCACTTCAACACAATAATATATACGAAATTGTGTACTGCGCAATGCTTCGCCCGAAACAAACCAAGTTTAAGCTACTTTATGCGCGAAAATGCCAAAAAATCTTAAAAACCCATAATGTCGCAACTTAGCACATAACCTCTAGCACATGAATCTTATTTTCAATTCTAAACACTTAAACACAATAGTATATACTAAATAGTATTGTGTGCCAAGTTTCGTGGAAAACAAACCAAGTTTTACGTACTATATGCGCGAAAGTGCCAAAAAAGCTTAAAACCCATAAAATCGCAACTTAGCACATAATTTATAGCCTATAACTATTATTTGCAATTCTAACCACTTTAAAACAATAAAATATACGAAATTGTGTACTGTGCCATGTTTCGCCCGAAACAAACCAAGTTTGAGCTACTTTATGCGCGAAAATGCCAAAAAAGCTTAAAAACCCATAAAGTCGCAACTTAACACGTAGTTTCTAGCATATGACTATTATTTTCAATTCTAACCACTTCAACACAATAATATATACCAAATAGTATTGTGTGCCATGTTTCGTGCAAAACTAACCAAGTTTGAGCTACATGATGCGCGAAAGTGTCAAAAAAGCATAAAAACCCATAAAATCGCAACTTAGCACGTAATTTCTAGCATATGACTACTATTTTCAATTCTAACCACTTCAACACAATAATATATACCAAATAGTGTTGAGTGCAAAGTTTCGTGCAAAAAACAAACCAAGTTTGTGCTACTTTATGCGTGAAAGTGCCAAGAAAGTTTAAAATCAATAAAATCGAAACTTAGCACTTAATTTCTCGCATATGACTATTATTTTCAATTCTAACAACTTCCAAACAATAATATATACCAAATAGTATTGTGTGCCATGCATCGTGCAAAACAAACCAAGTTTGAGCTACTTGATGCGCGAAAGTGCCAAAAAAGCTAAAAAATCCATAAAATCATAACTTACTACGTAATTTATAGAATATGAATGTTATTTTCAATTCTAACCACTTCAACACAATAATCTATACCAAATAGTATTGTGTGCCAAGTTTTGTCCAAAACAAACCAAGTTTAACATACTTTATGTGCGAAAGGTTCAAAAAAGCATAAAAGCCATAAAATCACAACTTAGCACATAATTTGTAGCATATAACTATTATTTGCAATTCTAACCACTTCAACAAAATAATATATACCAAATTTTTTACTGTGCCAAGTTTCGCGCAAAACAAACCAAGTTTTACCTACTATATGCACGAAAGTGCCAAAAAAGCATAAAATCCATAAAATCGCAACTTAGCACATAATTTGTTGCCTATAACTATTATTTGCAATTCTAACTACTTCAACACAATAATATATACGAAATTGTGTACTGTGCCAAGTTTTGCGCGAAACATAACAAGTTTGAGGTACTTTATGCGCGAAAATGCCAAAAAAGATTAAAAACCCATAAAGTCGCAACTTAACACGTAATTTCTACCATATGACTATTATTTTCAATTCTAACCACTTCAACACAATAACATATACCAAATAGTATTGTGCGCCAAGTTTCGTGCAAAACAAATCAAGTTTGAGCTACATGATGCGCGAAAGTGTCAAAAAAGCTTAAAAACCAATAAAATCGCAACTTAGCACGTAATTTATAGCATATGACTACTATTTTCAATTCTAACCACTTCAACACAATAATATATACCAAATACTGTTGTGTGCAAAGTTTCGTGCAAAAAAACTAAGTTTGAGCAACTTTATGCGCGAAAGTGCCAAAAAAGCTTAAAAACCCATAAAATCGCGACTTAGGACATAATTTCTAGCATATGAATGTTATTTTCAATTCTACCCACTTCAACACAATAATATATACCATATAGTATTGTGTACGAAGTTTCGTGCAAACAAACCAAGTTTGTACTACTTTATGCGCGTAAATGCAAAAAAAGCTTAAAATGCATAAAATCACAACTGAACACGTTATTTCTAGCATATCACTGTTTTTTTTTATTCTAACCACTTCAAAAAAATAATATATACAAAATAGTATTGTGTGCAAATTTTCGTCCAAAACACACCAAGTTTAACCTACTTTATGTGCGAAAGTGTCAAAAACGCTTAAAAGTCATAAAATCGCAATTTATCACGTAATTTGTAGCCTAGAACTATTAGTTGCAATTCTAACCACTTCAACACAATAATAAATACGAAATTGTGTACTGTGCCAAGTTTCGCGTAAAACAAATCAAGTTTGAGCTACTTTATGCACGAAAATGCCAAAAAAGCTTTAAAACCCATAAAATCGCAACTTAACACGTAATTTCTAGAATATGACTATTATTTTCAATTCTAACCACTTCAACACAATAATATATACCAAATAGTATTGTGTGCAAAGTGTCGTGCAAAACAAACCAAGTTTGAGCTACTTTATGCGCGAATCTGCTAAAAAAGCTTAAAAACCCATAAAATCGTAACTTAGCAAATAACTTCTAACATATGAATGTTATTTTCAATTCTAACAACTTCAACACAATAATATATACGAAATAGTATTGTGTGCCATGTTTCGTGCAAAACAAAGCAAGTTTGAGCTACTTTATGCGCAAAAGTGTCAAAAAAGCTAAAAAATCCACAAAATCATAACTTAGCACATAATTTCTAGCAAATGAATGTTATTTTCAATTCTAACCACTTCAACACAATAACATATACCAAATGGTATTGTGTGCCATGTTTTGTCCAAAACAAACCAAGTTTAACATACTTTATGTGCGAAAGTGTCAAAAAAGCTTGAAAGCCATAAAATCGCAACTTAGCACGTAATTTGTAGCATAGAACTATTAATTGCAATTCTAACCACTTCAACACAATAATATATACCAAATAGTGTTGGGTGCAAAGTTTCGTGCAAAACAAACCAAGTTTGAGCTATAATATGCGCAAAAGTGCCAAAAAAGCTTAAAAACCCATAAAATCGCAACTTACCACGTAATTTCTAGCATATAACTATTTTTTTCAATTCTAACCATTTCAACACAAAAATATATACCAAATAGTGTTGTGTGTGCCAAGTATCGTGCAAAAAAAAAAACCAAGTTTGTGCTACTTTATGCGCGAAAGTGCCAAGAAAGCTTAAAATCAATAAAATCGCAACTTAACACGTAATTTCTCGCATATGACTATTATTTTCAATTCAAACAAATTCAACACAATAATATATACCAAATTGTATTGTGTGCCATGTTTCGTGCAAAACAAACCAAATTTGAGCTACTTTATGCGCAAAAGTGCAAAAATAGCTAAAAAATCCACAAAATCATAACTTAGCACATAATTTCTAGCAAATGAATGTTATTTTCAATTCTAACTACTTCAACAAAATAACATATACCAAATGGTATTGTGTGCCATGTTTTGTCCAACACAAACCAAGTTTAACATACTTTATGTGCGAAAGTGTCAAAAAAGCTTAAAAGGCATAAAATCGCAACTTAGTAATTTGTAGCATAGAACTATTAATTGCAATTCTAACCACTTCAACACAATAATATATACCAAATTGTTTACTATGCCATGTTTCGCGCAAAACAAAATAAGTTTTAACTACTTTATGCGCGAAAGTGCCAAAAAAGCTTAAAAACCTATAAAATCGCAACATAGCAAATAACTTCTAGCACATGAATTTTATTTTAAATTCTAAACGCTTCAACACAATAGTATATACTAAATAGTATTGTGAGCCAAGTTTCCTGCAAAACAAACCAAGTTTTACCTACTACATGCGCGAAAGTTCCAAAAAAGCTTAAAACCCATAAAATCGCAACTTAGCACATAATTTTTAGCCTATAACTATTATTTCCAATTCTAAACACTTCAACACAATAATATATACGAAATTGTGTATTGTGCCAAGTTTCGAACGAAACAAACCAAGTTTGATCTACTTTATGCACGAAAATGCCAAATAGTATTGTATGCCAAATTTCGTGCAAAACTAACCAAGTTTGAGCTACATGATGCGCGAAAGTGTCAAAAAAGCTTAAAAACCCATAAAATCGCAACTTAGCACGTAATTTCTAGCATATGACTACTGTTTTCAATTCTAACCACTTCAACACAATAACATATATACCAAATAGTGTTGTGTGCAAAGTTTCGTGCAAAAAATCAAGTTTGAGCTACTTTATGCGTGAAAGTGTCAAAAAAGCTTAAAAACCCATAAAATCGCGACTTAGCACATAATTTCTAGCATATGAATGATATTTTCAATTCTAACCACTTCAACACAATAATATATACCAAATAATATTGTGTACATAGTTTTGTGCAAAACAAACCAAGTTTTACGTACTATATGCGCGAAAATGCCAAAAAAGCTTTAAAACCCATAAAATTGCAACTTACCAAATAATTTCTAACATATGAATGTTATTTTCATTTCTAACCACTTCAACGCAATAATATATACCAAATAGTATTGTGTTCCACGTTTCGCGAAAAACAAACTAAGTTTGAGCTACATGATGCGCGAAAATGACAAAAGAGGTTCAAAACCCATAAAACCGAAACTTAGCACGTAATTTCTAGCATATGACTATTATTTTCAATTCTAACCACTTCAACACAATAATATATACCAAATAGTGTTGTGTGCAAAGTTTCATGCAAAACAAACCAAGTTTCAGCTACTTTATGCGCGAAAATGCAAAAAAAGCTTAGAATCCATAAAATCGCAACATAGCACGTTATTTCTAGCATATCACAGTTATTTTCGATTCTAACCACTTCAACAAAATAATATATACAAAATAGTATTGTTTGCAAAGTTTCGTCCAAAACAATCGAAGTTTAACCTACTTTATGTGCGAAAGTGTCAAAAACGCTTAAAAGTCATAAAATCGCAATTTAGCACGTAATTTGTAGCCAAGAACTATTATTTGCAATTCTAACTACTTCAACACAATAATATATACGAAATTGTGTATTGTGCCAAGTTTCGCGCAAAACAAACCAAGTTTGAACAACTTTATGCGCGAATGTGCCAAAAAAGCTTTAAAACCCATAAAATCGCAACTTAGCAAATAATTTCTAACATATGAATGTTATTTTCATTTCTAACCACTTCAACGCAATAATATATACCAAATAGTATTGTGTGCCACGTTTCGCGAAAAACAAACTAAGTTTGAGCTACATATGCGCGAAAATGACAAAAGAGGTTCAAAACCCATAAAACTGAAACTTAACACGAAATTTCTAGAATATGATTATTATTTTCAATTCTAACTACTTACACACTAATATATACCAAATAGTGTTGGTTGCAAAGTTTCGTGCAAAACAAACCAAGTTTGAGCTACAATATGCGCGAAATTTCCAAAAAAGCTTAAAAACCCATAAAATCGCAACTACGCACGTAATTTCTAGCATATGACTAATATTTTCAATTCTAACCATTTCAACACAATAATATAAACCAAATAGTGTTGTGTGTGCCAAGTTTCGTGCAAAAAACAAACCAAGTTTGTGCTACTTTATGCGCGAAAGTGCCAAGAAAGTTTAAAATCAATAAAATCGCAACTTAGCACTTAATTTCTCGCATATGACTATTATTTTCAATTCTAACAACTTCAACACAATAATATATACCAAATAGTATTGTGTGCCATGTATCGTGCAAAACAAACCAAGTTTGAGCTACTTTATGCGCAAAAGTGCCAAAAAAGCTAAAAAAATCCACAAAATCATAACTTAGCACATAATTTCTAGCAAATGAATGTTATTTTCAATTCTAACCACTTCAACACAATAACATATACCAAATGGTATTGTGTGCCAAGTTTTGTCCAAAACAAACCAAGTTTAACATACTTTATGTGCGAAAGTGTCAAAAAAGCTTAAAAACCATAAAATGGAAACTTAGCACGTAATTTGTAGCATAGAACTATTAATTGCAATTCTAACCACTTCAACACAATAATATATACCAAATAGTGTTGGGTGCAGAGTTTCGTGCAAAACAATCCATGTTTTAGCTATAATATGCGCAAAAGTGCCAAAAAAGCTTAAAAACCCATAAAATCGCAACTTACCACGTAATTTCTAGCATATAACTATTTTTTTCAATTCTAACCATTTCAACACAAAAATATATACCAAATAGTGTTGTGTGTGCCACGTTTTGTGCAAAAAACAAACAAGTTTGTGCTACTTTATGCGCGAAAGTGCCAAGAAAGCTTAAAATCAATAAAATCGCAACTTAACACGTAATTTCTCGCATATGACTATTATTTTCAATTCAAACAAATTCAACACAATAATATATACCAAATTGTATTGTGTGCCATGTTTCGTGCAAAACAAACCAAGTTTGAGCTACTTTATGCGCAAAAGTGCAAAAAAAGCTAAAAAATCCACAAAATCGTAACTTAGCACATAATTTCTAGCAAATGAATGTTATTTTCAATTCTAAATACTTCAACACAATAACATATACCAAATGGTATTGTGTGCCAAGTTTTGTCCAAAACAAACCAAGTTTAACATACTTTATGTGCGAAAGTGTCAAAAAAGCTTAAAAGGCATAAAATCGCAACTTAGCACGTAATTTGTAGCATAGAACTATTAATTGCAATTCTAACCACTTCAACACAATAATATATACCTAATTGTTTACTATGCCAAGTTTCGCGCAAAACAAAATAAGTTTTAACTACTTTATGCGCGAAAGTGCCAAAAAAGCTTAAAAACCTATAAAATCGCAACATGGCAAATAACTTCTAGCACATGAATTTTATTTTAAATTCTAAACGCTTCAACACAATAGTATATACTAAATAGTATTGTGAGCCAAGTTTCCTGCAAAACAAACCAAGTTTTACCTATTACATGCGCGAAAGTGCCAAAAAAGCTTAAAACCCATAAAATCGCAACTTAGCACATAATTTTTAGCCTATAACTATTATTTGCAATTCTAAACACTTCAACACAATAATATATACGAAATTGTGTACTGTGCCAAGTTTCGCACGAAACAAACCAAGTTTGATCTACTTTATGCACGAAAATGCCAAAAAAACTTAAAAACCCATAATGTCGCAACTTAACACGTAATTTCTAGCATATGACTATTATTTTCAATTCTAACCACTTCAACACAATAATATATACCAAATAGTATTGTATGCCAAATTTCGTGCAAAACTAACCAAGTTTGAGCTACATGATGCGCGAAAGTGTCAAAAAAGCTTAAAAACCCATAAAATCGCAACTTAGCACGTAATTTCTAGCATATGACTACTATTTTCAATTCTAACCACTTCAACACAATAATATATATACCAAATAGTGTTTTGTGCAAATTTTCGTGAAAAAAACCAAGTTTGAGCTACTTTATGCGTGAAAGTGTCAAAAAAGCTTAAAAACCCATAAAATCGCGACTTAGCACATAATTTGTAGCCTATAACTATTATTTGCAATTCTAACCACTTCAAAACAATAATATATACGAAATTGTGTACTGTGCCATGTTTCGCCCGAAACAAACCAAGTTTGAGCTACTTTATGCGCGAAAATGCCAAAAAAGCTTAAAAACCCATAAAGTCGCAACTTAACACGTAATTTCTAGCATATGACTATTATTTTCAATTCTAACCACTTCAACACAATAATATATACCAAATAGTATTGTGTGCCATGTTTCGTGCAAAACTAACCAAGTTTGAGCTACATGATGCGCGAAAGTGTCAAAAAAGTTTAAAAACCCATAAAATTGCAACTTAGCACGTAATTTCTAGCATATGACTACTATTTTCAATTCTAACCACTTCAACACAATAATATATACCAAACAGTGTTGTGGGCAAAGTTTCATGCAAAACAAACCAAGTTTCAGCTACTTTATGCGCGAAAATGCAAAAAAAGCTTAGAATCCATAAAATCGCAACATAGCACGTTATTTCTAGCATATCACAGTTATTTTCGATTCTAACCACTTCAACAAAATAATATATACAAAATAGTATTGTTTGCAAAGTTTCGTCCAAAACAATCGAAGTTTAACCTACTTTATGTGCGAAAGTGTCAAAAACGCTTAAAAGTCATAAAATCGCAATTTAGCACGTAATTTGTAGCCAAGAACTATTATTTGCAATTCTAACTACTTCAACACAATAATATATACGAAATTGTGTATTGTGCCAAGTTTCGCGCAAAACAAACCAAGTTTGATCTACTTTATGCGCGAATGTGCCAAAAAAGCTTTAAAACCCATAAAATCGCAACTTAGCAAATAATTTCTAACATATGAATGTTATTTTCATTTCTAACCACTTCAACGCAATAATATATACCAAATAGTATTGTGTTCCACGTTTCGCGAAAAACAAACTAAGTTTGAGCTACATATGCGCGAAAATGACAAAAGAGGTTCAAAACCCATAAAACCGAAACTTAACACGAAATTTCTAGAATATGACTATTATTTTCAATTCTAACCACTTACACACTAATATATACCAAATAGTGTTGGTTGCAAAGTTTCGTGCAAAACAAACCAAGTTTGAGCGACAATATGCGCGAAATTTCCAAAAAAGCATAAAAACCCATAAAATCACAACTATGCACGTAATTTCTAGCATATGACTAATATTTTCAATTCTAACCATTTCAACACAATATTATAAACCAAATAGTGTTGTGTGTGCCAAGTTTCGTGCAAAAAACAAACCAAGTTTGTGCTACTTTATGCGCGAAAGTGCCAAGAAAGTTTAAAATCAATAAAATCGCAACTTAGTACTTAATTTCTCGCATATGACTATTATTTTCAATTCTAACAACTTCCACACAATAATATATACCAAATAGTATTGTGTGCCATGCATCGTGCAAAACAAACCAAGTTTGAGCTACTTTATGCGCAAAAGTGCCAAAAAAGCTAAAAAATCCATAAAAATGTATAAAAATCCATTAAAAAGCTAAAGTTTGAGCTACATGATGTGCGAAAGTGTCAAAAAAGCATAAAAACCCATAAAATCGCAACTTAGCACGTAATTTCTAGCATATGACTACTATTTTCAATTCTAACCACTTCAACACAATAATATATACCAAATAGTATTGTGTGCCAAGTTTTGTCCAAAAAAAACCAAGTTTAACATACTTTATGTGCGAAAGGTTCAAAACAGCATAAAAGCCATAAAATCACAACTTAGCACATAATTTGTAGCATATAACTATTATTTACAATTCTAACCACTTCAACAAAATAATATATACCAAATTTTTTACTGTGCCAAGTTTCGCGCAAAACAAACCAAGTTTTACCTACTATATGCGCGAAAGTGCCAAAAAAGCATAAAATCCATAAAATCGCAACTTAGCACATAATTTGTTGCCTATAACTATTATTTGCAATTCTAACTACTTCAGCACAATAATATATACGAAATTGTGTACTGTGCGAAGTTTTGCGCGAAACAAAACAAGTTTGAGCTACTTTATGCGCGAAAATGCCAAAAAAGATTAAAAACCCATAAAGTCGCAACTTAACACGTAATTTCTAGCATATGACTATTATTTTCAATTTTAACCACTTCAACACAATAACATATACCAAATAGTATTGTGCACCAAGTTTCGTGCAAAACAAATCAAGTTTGAGCTACATGATTTGCGAAAGTGTCAAAAAAGCTTAAAAACCCATAAAATCGCAACTTAGCACGTAATTTATAGCATATGACTACTATTTTCAATTCTAACCACTTCAACACAATAATATATACCAAATAGTGTTGTGTTCAAAGTTTCGTGCAAAAAAACTAAGTTTGAGCTACTTTATGCGCGAAAGTGCCAAAAAAACTTAAAAACCTATAAAATCGCGACTTAGCACATAATTTCTAGCATATGAATGTTATTTTCAATTCTAACCACTTTAACACAATAATATATACCATATAGTATTGTGTACGATGTTTCGTGCAAACAAACCAAGTTTGTACTACTTTATGCGCGAAAATGAAAAAAAAGCTTAAAATTACAACTAATCACGTTATTTGTAGCATATCACTGTTATTTTTGATTCTAACAACTTCAAAAAAATAATATATACAAAATAGTAGTGTGTGCCAAATTTCGTCCAAAACACACCAAGTTTAACCTACTTTATGTGCGAAAGTGTCAAAAACGCTTAAAAGTCATAAAATCGCAATTTAGCACGTAATTTGTAGCCTAGAACTATTAGTTGCAATTCTAACCACTTCAACACAATAATATATACGAAATTGTGTACTGTGCCAAGTTTCGTGTAAAACAAATCAAGTTTGAGCTACTTTATGCACGAAAATTCCAAAAAAGCATTAAAACACATAAAATCGCAACTTAACACGTAATTTCTAGAATATGACTAGTATTTTCAATTCTAACCACTTCAACACAAAGATATATACCAAATAGTATTGTGTGCAAAGTGTCGTGCAAAACAAACCAAGTTTGAGCTACTTTATGCGCGAATGTGCTAAAAAAGCTTAAAAACCCATAAAATCGCAACTTAGCAAATAACTTCTAACATATGAATGTTATTTTCAATTCTAACCTCCTCAACTCAATAAAATATACCAAATAGTATTGTGTGCCAAGTTTCGCGCAAAACAAACCAAGTTTGAGCTACTTTATGCGCGAAAATGACAAAAAATGTTAAAAACCATAAAATCGCAACTTAACACGTAATTCCTAGAATATGAGTATTATTTTAAATTTTAACCACTTCAACACAATAATATATACCAAATAGTGTTGGGTGCAAAGTTTCGTGCAAAACAAACCAAGTTTGAGTTACAGTATGCGCAAAAGTGTCAAAAAAGCTTAAAAACCCATAAAATCGCAACTTATCACGTAATTTCTAGCATATGACTATTATTTTCAATTCTAACCATTTAAACACAATAATATATACCAAATCGTGTTGTGTGCGCCAAGTTTCGTGCAAAAAACAAACCAAGTTTGTGGTACTTTATGCGCGAAAGTTCCAAGAAAGCTTAAAATCAATAAAATCGCAACTTAGCACGTAATTTCTCGCATATGACTATTATTTTCAATTCTAAAAACTTCAACACAATAATATATACCAAATAGTATTGTGTGCCATGTTTCGTGCAAAACAAACCAAGTTTGAGCTACTTTATGCGCGTAAGTGCCAAAAAAGCTAAAAAATCCATAAAATCATAACTTAGCACGTAATTTCTAGCATATGAATCTTATTTTCAATTCTAAACACTTCCACACTATAGTATATACAAAATAGTATTGTGTGCCAAATTTCGTGCAAAACAAACCAAGTTTTACTTACTATATGCGCGAAAGTGCCAAAAAAGCTTAAAACCGATAAAATTGCAACTTAGCACATAATTTGTAGCCTATAACTATTATTTGCAATTCTAACCACTTCAACAGAATAATATATACGAAATTGTGTACTGTGCAAAGTTTCGCGCGAAACAAACCAAGTTAGAGCTACTTTATGCGTGAAAATGCCAAAAAAGCCTAAAAACCCATAAAGTCGGAAATTAATACTTAATTTCTAGCATATGACTATTATTTTCAATTCTAACCACTTCAACACAATAATATATACCAAATAGTATTGTGCACCAAGTTAGAGCTACATGATGCACGAAAGTGTCGAAAAAGATTGAAAACCCATAAAATCGCAACTTAGCACGTAATTTCTAGTATATGACTATTATTTTCAATTCTAACGACTTCAACACAATAATATATACCAAATAGTGTTGTGTGCAAAGATTCGTGCAAAAGAAACCAAGTTTGAGCTACAATATGCGCGAAAGTGCCAAAAAAGCTTAAAAACCTATAAAATGACAACGTAGCACGTAATTTCTAGCATATGACTAATATTTTCAATTCTAACCATTTCAACACAATATTATATACTAAATAGTGTTGTGTGTGCCAAGTTTCGTGCAAAAAACAAACCAAGTTTATTCTACTTTATGCGCGAAAGTGCCAAGAAAGCTTAAAATCAATAAAATCGCAACGTAGCACGTATTTTCTTGCATATGACTATTATTTTCAATTCTAAAAAATTCAACACAATAATATATACTAAATAGTATTGTGTGCCTTGTTTCGTGCAAAACAAAACAAGTTTGAGCAACTTTATGCGCGAAGGTGGCAAAAAAACTAAAAAATCTATAAAATCATAACTTAGCACGTAATTTCTAGCATATGAATGTTATTTTCAATTCTAACCACTTCAACACAATAATATATACCAAATAGTATTGTGTACCAAGTTTCGTGAAAAATAAACCAAGTTTGTGCTACTTTATGTGCGAAAATGCAAAAAAAGCTTAAAATCCATATAATCGCAACTTAGCACGTTATTTCTAGCATATCAATGTTATTTTCGATTCTAACCACTTCAACAAAATAATATATACAAAATAGTATTGTGTGCCAAGTTTCGTCCAAAACAAACCAAGTTTAACCTACTTTATGTGCGAAAGTGTCAAAAAAGCTTAAAAGTCATAAAATCACAATTTAGCACGTAATTTCTAGCCTAGAACTATTATTTGCAATTCTAACCACTTCAACACAATAATATATACGAAATTGTGTACTGTGCCAAGTTTCGCGCAAAACAAACCAAGTTTGTGCTACTTTATGCGCGAAAATGCCAAAAAAGCTTTAAAACCCATAAAATCGCAACTTAACACGTAATTTCTAGAATATGACTACTATTTTCAATTCTAACCACTTCAACACAATAATATATACCAAATAGTATTGTGTGCAAAGTTTCATGCAAAAGAAACCAAGTTTGAGCTACTTTGTGCGCGAATGTGCCAAAAAAGTTTAAAAACCCATAAAATCGCAACTTAGCAAATAATTTCTAACATATGAATGTTATTTTCAATTCTAACCACTTCAACACAATAATATATACCAAATAGTATGCGCAAAAGTGCCAAAAAAGCTTTAAAACCCATAAAGTCGCAACTTAACACGAAATTTCTATCATATGACTATTATTTTCAATTCTAAACACTTTAACACCACAATATATACAAATAGTGTTGTGTACCAAGTTTCGTGCAAAAAAAACCAAGTTTGAGCTACATGATGCACGAAAGTGTCAAAAAAGATTGAAAACCCATAAAATCGCAACTTAGCACGTAATTTCTAGTATATGACTATTATTTTCAATTCTAACCACTTCAACACAATAACATATACCAAATAGTGTTGTGTGCAAAGATTCGTTAAAAAAAACGAAGTTATTTCTAGCACATAACTTCTAGTATATGAATGTTATTTCAAATTCTAGCCACTTCAACACAATAATATATACCAAATAGTATTGTGTACCAAGTTTCTTGAAAAACAAACCAAGTTTGTGCTACTTTATGCGCGAAAATGCTTAAAAAGCTTAAAATTCATAAAATCGCAACTTAGCACATTATTTCTAGCATATCACTGTTATTTTCGATTCTAACAACTTCAACAAAATAATATATACAAAATAGTATTGTGTGCCAAGTTTCGTCCAAAACAAACCAAGTTTAACCTTGTTTATGTGCGAAAGTATCAAAAATGCTTAAAAGTCATAAAATCGCAATTTAGCACGTAATTTGTAGCCTAGAACTACTATTTGCAATTCTAACCACTTCAACACAATAATATATACCAAATAGTATTGTGTACCAAGTTTCGTGAAAAATAAACCAAGTTTGTGCTACTTTATGTGCGAAAATGCAAAAAAAGCTTAAAATCCATATAATCGCAACTTAGCACGTTATTTCTAGCATATCAATGTTATTTTCGATTCTAACCACTTCAACAAAATAATATATACAAAATAGTATTGTGTGCCAAGTTTCGTCCAAAACAAACCAAGTTTAACCTACTTTATGTGCGAAAGTGTCAAAAAAGCTTAAAAGTCATAAAATCACAATTTAGCACGTAATTTCTAGCCTAGAACTATTATTTGCAATTCTAACCACTTCAACACAATAATATATACGAAATTGTGTACTGTGCCAAGTTTCGCGCAAAACAAACCAAGTTTGTGCTACTTTATGCGCGAAAATGCCAAAAAAGCTTTAAAACCCATAAAATCGCAACTTAACACGTAATTTCTAGAATATGACTACTATTTTCAATTCTAACCACTTCAACACAATAATATATACCAAATAGTATTGTGTGCAAAGTTTCATGCAAAAGAAACCAAGTTTGAGCTACTTTGTGCGCGAATGTGCCAAAAAAGTTTAAAAACCCATAAAATCGCAACTTAGCAAATAATTTCTAACATATGAATGTTATTTTCAATTCTAACCACTTCAACACAATAATATATACCAAATAGTATGCGCAAAAGTGCCAAAAAAGCTTTAAAACCCATAAAGTCGCAACTTAACACGAAATTTCTATCATATGACTATTATTTTCAATTCTAAACACTTTAACACCACAATATATACAAATAGTGTTGTGTACCAAGTTTCGTGCAAAAAAAACCAAGTTTGAGCTACATGATGCACGAAAGTGTCAAAAAAGATTGAAAACCCATAAAATCGCAACTTAGCACGTAATTTCTAGTATATGACTATTATTTTCAATTCTAACCACTTCAACACAATAACATATACCAAATAGTGTTGTGTGCAAAGATTCGTTAAAAAAAACGAAGTTATTTCTAGCACATAACTTCTAGTATATGAATGTTATTTCAAATTCTAGCCACTTCAACACAATAATATATACCAAATAGTATTGTGTACCAAGTTTCTTGAAAAACAAACCAAGTTTGTGCTACTTTATGCGCGAAAATGCTTAAAAAGCTTAAAATTCATAAAATCGCAACTTAGCACATTATTTCTAGCATATCACTGTTATTTTCGATTCTAACAACTTCAACAAAATAATATATACAAAATAGTATTGTGTGCCAAGTTTCGTCCAAAACAAACCAAGTTTAACCTTGTTTATGTGCGAAAGTATCAAAAATGCTTAAAAGTCATAAAATCGCAATTTAGCACGTAATTTGTAGCCTAGAACTACTATTTGCAATTCTAACCACTTCAACACAATAGTATATACGAAATTGTGTACTTTGCCAAGTTTCGCGCAAAACAAACCAAGTTTGTGCTACTTTATGCGCGAAAATGCCAAAAAAGCTTTAAAACACATAAAATCGTAACTTAACACGTAATTTCTAGAATATGAATATTATTTTCAATTCTAACCACTTCAACACAATAATATATTCCAAATAGTATTGTGTGCAAAGTTTCGTGCATAACAAACCAAGTTTGAGCTACTTTATGCGCGAATGTGCCAAAAAAGCTTAAAAACCCATAAAACCGCAACTTAGCAAATAATTTTTAACATATGAATGTTATGTTCAATTCTAACCACTTCAACTCAATAATATATACATAATAGTATTGTGTGCCAAGTTTTGCGCAAAACAAACCAAGTTTGAGTTACTTCATGCACAAAAATTACAAAAAAGTTTCAAAACGCATAAAATCGCAACTTAACACGTAATTTCTAGAATATGACTATTATTTTCAATTCTAACCACTTCAACACAATAATATAGAAACCAAATTTGAGCTACAATATGCGCGAAAGTGCCAAAAAAGCTTAAAAACCCATAAAATCACAACGTAGCACGTAATTTCTAGCATATGACTATTACTTTTAATTCAAACCATTTCAACACAATATTATATACTAAATAGTGTTGTGTGTGCCAAGTTTCGTGCAAAAAACAAACCAAGTTTGTTCTACTTTATGCGCGAAATTGCCAAGAAAACTTAAAATCAATAAAATCGCATCTTAGCACGTATTTTCTAGCATATGAATATTATTTTCAATTCTAAAAACTTCAACACAATAATATATACCAAATAGTATTGTGTGCCATGTTTCGTGCATAACAAACCAAGTTTGAGCAACTTTATGTGCGAAGGTGGCAAAAAAACTAAAAAATCTATAAAATCATAACTTAGCATGTAATTTCTAGCATATGAATGTTATTTTCAATTCTAACCACTTCAACACAATAATATATACGAAATAGTATTGTGTACCAAGTTTCGTGAAAAACAAACTAAGTTTGTGCTACTTTATGCGCGAAAATGCAAAAAAAGCTTAAAATCCATAAAATCGCAACTTAGCACTTTATTTCTAGCATATCACTGTTATTTTCAATTCTAACCACTTCAACAAAATAATATATACAAAATAGTATTGTGTGCCAAGTTTCGTCCAAAACAAACCAAGTTTAACCTACTTTATGTGCGAAAGTGTCAAAAAAGCTTAAAAGTCATAAAATCGCAATTTAGCACGTAATTTGTAGCCTAGAACTATTATTTGCAATTCTAACCACTTCAACATAATAATATATACGAAATTGTGTACTGTGCCAGGTTTCGCGCAAAACAAACCAAGTTTGTGCTACTTTATGCGCGAAAATGCCAAAAAAGCTTTAAAACCCAAAAAATCGCAACTTAACACGTAATTTCTAGAATATGACTACTATTTTCAATTCTAACCACTTCTACACAATAATATATACCAAATAGTATTGTGTGCAAAGTTTCATGCAAAACAAACCAAGTTTGAGCTACTTTGTGCGCGAATGTGCCAAAAAAGCTTAAAAACCCATAAAATCGCAACTTAGCAAATAATTTCTAACATATGAATGTTATTTTCAATTCTAACCACTTCAACACAATAATATATACCAAATAGTGTTGTGTGCAAAGTTTCGTGCAAAACAAACCATGTTTGAGCTACATGATGCGCAAAAGTTCCAAAAAAGCTTAAAAACCCATAAAATCGCAACTTAGCATATAATTTCTAGCATACGACTATTATTTTCAATTCTAACCACTTCAACACAATAATATATACCAAATAGTGTTGTGTGTGCCAAGTTTCGTGCAAAACAAACCAAGTTTGAACTACTTTATGCGCAAAAGTGCCAAAAAAGCTTAAAATCCAAAAAATCGTGACTTTGCACGTAATTTCTATCATATTAATATTATTTTCAATTCTAACCACTTCAACACAATAATATACACCAAATAGTATTGTGTGCCAAGTTTCGTACAAAACAAACCAAGTTTGAGCTACTTTATGCGCGAAAGTGCCAAAAAAGCTAAAAAATCCATAAAATCGTGACTTAGCACGTAGTTTCTACCATATGAATGTTATTTTCAATTCTAACCACTTCAACACAATAATATATACCAAATAGTATTGTGTTCCAAGTTTCGTCCAAAACAAACTAAGTTTAACCAACTTTATATGCGAAAATGTCAAAAAAGCATAATAGCCATAAAATCGCAACTTAGCACGTAATTTATAGCCCATAAAAATTATTTGCAATTCTAATCACTTCAACACAATAATATATCGAAATTGTGTACTGTGCCAAGTTTCGCACAAAACAAACCAAGTTTGAGCTACTTTATGCGCAAATATGCCAAAATAGCTTTAAAACCCATAAAATCGCAACTTAACACGTAATTTCTAGAATATGACTATTATTTTCAATTGTAGCCACTTCAACACAATAATATATACCAAATAGTGTTGTGTGCAAAGTTTCGTTCAAAACAAACCAAGTTTAAGCTACTTTATGCGCGAAAATGTCAAAAAAGCTTAAAAACCTATAAAATCTCAACTTAGCACAAAATTTCTAACATATTAATTTTATTTTCAATTCTAACCACTTCAACACAATAATATATACCAAATAGTGTTGTGTGCAAAGTTTCGTGCAAAACAAACCATGTTTGAGCTACATGATGCGCAAAAGTGCCAAAAAAGCTTAAAAACCCATAAAATCGCAACTTAGCATGTAATTTCTAGCGTACGACTATTATTTTCAATTCTAACCACTTCAATACAATAATATATACCAAATAGTGTTGTGTGTGCCAAGTTTCGTGCAAAACAAACCAAGTTTGAACTACTTTATGCGCAAAAGTGCCAAAAAAGCTTAAAATCCAAAAAATCGCGACTTTGCACGTAATTTCTATCATATTAATATTATTTTCAATTCTAACCACTTCAACACAATAATATACACCAAATAGTATTGTGTGCCAAGTTTCGTACAAAACAAACCAAGTTTGAGCTACTTTATGCGCGAAAGTGCCAAAAAAGCTAAAAAATCCATAAAATCGTGACTTAGCACGTACTTTCTGCCATATGAATGTTATTTTCAATTCTAACCACTTCAAAACAATAATATATACCAAATAGTATTGTGTTCCAAGTTTCGTCCAAAACAAACTAAGTTTAACCAACTTTGTGTGCGAAAGTGTCAAAAAAGCATAATAGCCATAAAATCGCAACTTAGCACGTAATTTATAGCCCATAAAAATTATTTGCAATTTTAATCACTTCAACACAATAATATATACGAAATTGTGTACTGTGCCAAGTTTCGCGCAAAACAAACCAAGTTTGAGCTAGTTTATGCGCAAAAATGCCAAAATAGCTTTAAAACCCATAAAATCGCAACTTAACACGTAATTTGTAGAATATGACTATTATTTTAAATTTTAACCACTTCAACACAATAATATATACCAAATAGTGTTGTGTGCAAAGTTTCGTGCAAAACAAACCAAGTTTAAGCTACTTTATGCGCGAAAATGTAAAAAAAGCTTAAAAACCTATAAAATCTCAACTTAGCACATAATTTCTAACATATGAATGTTATTTTCAATTCTAACCACTTCAACACAGTAATATATACCAAATAGTGTTGTGTGCAAAGTTTCGTGCAAAACAAACCATGTTTGAGCTACATGATGCGCAAAAGTGCCAAAAAAGCTTAAAAACCCATAAAATCGCAACTTAGCATGTAATTTCTAGCATACGACTATTATTTTCAATTCTAACCACTTCAACACAATAATATATACCAAATAGTGTTGTGTGTGCCAAGTTTCATGCAAAACAAACCAAGTTTGAACTACTTTATGCGCAAAAGTGCCAAAAAAGCTTAAAATCCAAAAAATCGCGACTTTGCACGTAATTTCTATCATATTAATATTATTTTCAATTCTAACCACTTCAACACAATAATAAACACCAAATAGTATTGTGTGCCAAGTTTCGTACAAAACAAACCAAGTTTGAGCTACTTTATGCGCGAAAGTGCTAAAAAAGCTAAAAAATCCATAAAATCGTGACTTAGCACGTAGTTTCTACCATATGAATGTTATTTTCAATTCTAACCACTTCAACACAATAATATATACCAAATAGTATTGTGTGCCAAGTTTCGTCCAAAACAAACTAAGTTTAACCAACTTTATGTGCGAAAGTGTCAAAAAAGCATAATAGCCATAAAATCGCAACTTAGCACGTAATTTATAACCCATAAAAATTATTTGCAATTTTAATCACTTCAACACCATAATATATACGAAATTGTGTACTGCGCCAAGTTTCGCGCAAAACAAACCAAGTTTGAGCTAGTTTATGCGCAAAAATGCCAAAATAGCTTTAAAACCCATAAAATCGCAACTTAACACGTAATTTCTAGCATATGACTATTATTTTAAATTTTAACCACTTCAACACAATAATATATACCAAATAGTGTTGTGTGCAAAGTTTCGTGCAAAACAAACCAAGTTTAAGCTACTTTATGCGCAAAAATGTAAAAAAAGCTTAAAAACCTATAAAATCTCAACTTAGCACATAATTTCTAACATATGAATGTTATTTTCAATTCTAACCACTTCAACACAATAATGTATACCAAATAGTGTTGTGTGCAAAGTTTCGTGCAAAACAAACCATGTTTGAGCTACATGATGCGCAAAAGTGCCAAAAAAGCTTAAAAACCTATAAAATCGCAACTTAGCATGTAATTTCTAGCATACGACTATTATTTTCAATTCTAACCACTTCAACACAATAATATATACCAAATAGTGTTGTGTGTGCCAAGTTTCGTGCAAAACAAACCAAGTTTGAACTACTTTATGCGCAAAAGTGCCAAAAAAGCTTAAAATCCAAAAAATCGTGACTTTGCACGTAATTTCTATCATATTAATATTAATTTCAATTCTAACCACTTCAACACAATAATATACACCAAATAGTATTGTGTGCAAGTTTCGTACAAAACAAACCAAGTTTGAGCTACTTTATGCGCGAAAGTGCCAAAAAAGCTAAAATATCCATAAAATTGTGACTTAGCACGTACTTTCTGCCATATGAATGTTATTTTCAATTCTAACCACTTCAACACAATAATATATACCAAATAGTATTGTGTTCCAAGTTTCGTCCAAAACAAACTAAGTTTAACCAACTTTATGTGCGAAAGTGTCAAAAAAGCATAATAGCCATAAAATCGCAACTTAGCACGTAATTTATAGCCCATAAAAATTATTTGCAATTCTAATCACTTCAACACAATAATATATACGAAATTGTGTACTGTGCCAAGTTTCGCGCAAAACAAACCATGTTTGAGCTACTTTATGCGCAAAAATGCCAAAATAGCTTTAAAACCCATAAAATCGCAACTTAACACGTAATTTCAAGAATATGACTATTATTTTCAATTGTAACCACTTGAACACAATAATATATACCAAATAGTGTTGTGTGCAAAGTTTCGTGCAAAACGAACCAAGTTTAAGCTACTTTATGCGCGAAAATGTCAAAAAAGCTTAAAAACCTATAAAATCTCAACGTAGCACATAATTTCTAACATATGAATGTTATTTTCAATTCTAACCACTACAACACAATAATATATACCAAAGAGTGTTGTGTGCAAAGTTTCGTGCAAAACAAACCATGTTTGAGCTACATGATGCGCAAAAGTGCCAAAAAAGCTTAAAAACCCATAAAATCGCAACTTAGCATGTAATTTCTAGCATACGACTATTATTTTCAATTCTAACCACTTCAACACAATAATACATACCAAATAGTGTTGTGTGTGCCAAGTTTCGTGCAAAACAAACCAAGTTTGAACTACTTTATGCGCAAAAGTGCCAAAAAAGCTTAAAATCCAAAAAATCGCGACTTTGCACGTAATTTCTATCATATTAATATTATTTTCAATTCTAACCACTTCAACACAATAATATACACCAAATAGTATTGTGTGCCAAGTTTCGTACAAAACAAACCAAGTTTTAGCTACTTTATGCGCGAAAGTGCCAAAAAAGCTAAAAAATCCATAAAATCGTGACTTAGCACGTACTTTCTGCCATATGAATGTTATTTTCAATTCTAACCACTTCAACACAATAATATATACCAAATAGTATTGTGTGCCAAGTTTCGTCCAAAACAAACTAAGTTTAACCAACTTTATGTGCGAAAGTGTCAAAAAAGCATAATAGCCATAAAATCGCAACTTAGCACGTAATTTATAGCCCATAAAAATTATTTGCAATTCTAATCACTTCAACACAATAATATATCGAAATTGTGTACTGTGCCAAGTTTCGCGCAAAACAAACCAAGTTTGAGCTACTTAATGCGCAAAAATGCCAAAATAGCTTTAAAACCCATAAAATCGCAACTTAACACGTAATTTCTAGAATATGACTATTAGTTTCAATTGTAACCACTTCAACACAATAATATATACCAAATAGTGTTGTGTGCAAAGTTTCGTTCAAAACAAACCAAGTTTAAGCTACTTTATGCACGAAAATGTAAAAAAAGCTTAAAAACCTATAAAATCTCAACTTAGCACATAATTTCTAACATATGAATGTTATTTTCAATTCTAACCACTTCAACACAATAATATATACCAAATAGTGTTGTGTGCAAAGTTTCGTGCAAAACAAACCATGTTTGAGCTACATGATGCGCAAAAGTGCCAAAAAAGCTTAAAAACCCAAAAAATCGCAACTTAGCATGTAATTTCTAGCATACGACTATTATTTTCAATTCTAACCATTTCAACACAATAATATATACCAAATAATGTTGTGTGTGCCAAGTTTCGTGCAAAACAAACTAAGTTTGAACTACTTTATGCGCAAAAGTGCCAAAAAAGCTTAAAATCCAAAAAATCGCGACTTTGCACGTAATTTCTATCATATTAATATTATTTTCAATTCTAACCACTTCAACACAATAATATGCACCAAATAGTATTGTGTGCCAAGTTTCGTACAAAACAAACCAAGTTTGAGCTACTTTATGCGCGAAAGTGCCAAAAAAGCTAAAAAATCCATAAAATCGTGACTTAGCACGTACTTTCTGCCATATGAATGTTATTTTCAATTCTAACCACTTCAACACAATAATATATACCAAATAGTATTGTGTTCCAAGTTTCGTCCAAAACAAACTAAGTTTAACCAACTTTATGTGCGAAAGTGTCAAAAAAGCATAATAGCCATAAAATCGCAACTTAGCACGTAATTTATAGCCCATAAAAATTATTTGCAATTCTAATCACTTCAACACAATTATATATACGAAATTGTGTACTGTGCCAAGTTTCGCGCAAAACAAACCAAGTTTGAGCTACTTTATGCGCAAAAATGCCAAAATAGCTTTAAAACCCATAAAATAGCAACTTAACACGTAATTTCTAGAATATGACTATTATTTTCAATGGTAACCACTTCAACACAATAATATATACCAAATAGTGTTGTGTGCAAAGTTTCGTGCAAAACGAACCAAGTTTAAGCTACTTTATGCGCGAAAATGTCAAAAAAGCTTAAAAACCTATAAAATCTCAACGTAGCACATAATTTCTAACATATGAATGTTATTTTCAATTCTAACCACTACAGCACAATAATATATACCAAATAGTGTTGTGTGCAAAGTTTTGTGCAAAACAAACCATGTTTGAGCTACATGATGCGCAAAAGTGCCAAAAAAGCTTAAAAACCCATAAAATCGCAACTTAGCATGTAATTTCTAGCATACGACTATTATTTTAAATTCTAACCACTTCAACACAATAATACATACCAAATAGTGTTGTGTGTGCCAAGTTTCGTGCAAAACAAACCAAGTTTGAACTACTTTATGCGCAAAAGTGCCAAAAAAGCTTAAAATCCAAAAAATCGCGACTTTGCACGTAATTTCTATCATATTAATATTATTTTCAATTCTAACCACTTCAACACAATAATATACACCAAATAGTATTGTGTGCCAAGTTTCGTACAAAACAAACCAAGTTTTAGCTACTTTATGCGCGAAAGTGCCAAAAAAGCTAAAAAATCCATAAAATCGTGACTTAGCACGTACTTTCTGCCATATGAATGTTATTTTCAATTCTAACCACTTCAACACAATAATATATACCAAATAGTATTGTGTGCCAAGTTTCGTCCAAAACAAACTAAGTTTAACCAACTTTATGTGCGAAAGTGTCAAAAAAGCATAATAGCCATAAAATCGCAACTTAGCACGTAATTTATAGCCCATAAAAATTATTTGCAATTCTAATCACTTCACCACAATAATATATCGAAATTGTGTACTGTGCCAAGTTTCGCGCAAAACAAACCAAGTTTGAGCTACTTTATGCACAAAAATGCCAAAATAGCTTTAAAACCCATAAAATCGCAACTTAACACGTAATTTCTAGAATATGACTATTATTTTCAATTGTAACCACTTCAACACAATAATATATACCAAATAGTATTGTGTGCAAAGTTTCGTTTAAAACAAACCAAGTTTAAGCTACTTTATGCGCGAAAATGTAAAAAAAGCTTAAAAACCTATAAAATCTCAACTTAGCACATAATTTGTAAAATATGAATGTTATTTTCAATTCTAACCACTTCAACACAATAATATATACCAAATAGTGTTGTGTGCAAAGTTTCGTGCAAAACAAACCATGTTTGAGCTACATGATGCGCAAAAGTGCCAAAAAAGCTTAAAAACCCATAAAATCGCAACTTAGCATGTAATTTCTAGCATACGACTATTATTTTTAATTCTAACCACTTCAACACAATAATATATACCAAATAGTGTTGTGTGTGCCAAGTTTCGTGAAAAACAAACCAAGTTTGAGTTACTTCATGCACAAAAATTACAAAAAAGTTTCAAAACGCATAAAATCGCAACTTAACACGTAATTTCTAGAATATGACTATTATTTTCAATTCTAACCACTTCAACACAATAATATAGAAACCAAATTTGAGCTACAATATGCGCGAAAGTGCCAAAAAAGCTTAAAAACCCATAAAATCACAACGTAGCACGTAATTTCTAGCATATGACTATTACTTTTAATTCAAACCATTTCAACACAATATTATATACTAAATAGTGTTGTGTGTGCCAAGTTTCGTGCAAAAAACAAACCAAGTTTGTTCTACTTTATGCGCGAAATTGCCAAGAAAACTTAAAATCAATAAAATCGCATCTTAGCACGTATTTTCTAGCATATGAATATTATTTTCAATTCTAAAAACTTCAACACAATAATATATACCAAATAGTATTGTGTGCCATGTTTCGTGCATAACAAACCAAGTTTGAGCAACTTTATGTGCGAAGGTGGCAAAAAAACTAAAAAATCTATAAAATCATAACTTAGCATGTAATTTCTAGCATATGAATGTTATTTTCAATTCTAACCACTTCAACACAATAATATATACGAAATAGTATTGTGTACCAAGTTTCGTGAAAAACAAACTAAGTTTGTGCTACTTTATGCGCGAAAATGCAAAAAAAGCTTAAAATCCATAAAATCGCAACTTAGCACTTTATTTCTAGCATATCACTGTTATTTTCAATTCTAACCACTTCAACAAAATAATATATACATAATAGTATTGTGTGCCAAGTTTTGCGCAAAACAAACCAAGTTTGAGTTACTTCATGCACAAAAATTACAAAAAAGTTTCAAAACGCATAAAATCGCAACTTAACACGTAATTTCTAGAATATGACTATTATTTTCAATTCTAACCACTTCAACACAATAATATAGAAACCAAATTTGAGCTACAATATGCGCGAAAGTGCCAAAAAAGCTTAAAAACCCATAAAATCACAACGTAGCACGTAATTTCTAGCATATGACTATTACTTTTAATTCAAACCATTTCAACACAATATTATATACTAAATAGTGTTGTGTGTGCCAAGTTTCGTGCAAAAAACAAACCAAGTTTGTTCTACTTTATGCGCGAAATTGCCAAGAAAACTTAAAATCAATAAAATCGCATCTTAGCACGTATTTTCTAGCATATGAATATTATTTTCAATTCTAAAAACTTCAACACAATAATATATACCAAATAGTATTGTGTGCCATGTTTCGTGCATAACAAACCAAGTTTGAGCAACTTTATGTGCGAAGGTGGCAAAAAAACTAAAAAATCTATAAAATCATAACTTAGCATGTAATTTCTAGCATATGAATGTTATTTTCAATTCTAACCACTTCAACACAATAATATATACGAAATAGTATTGTGTACCAAGTTTCGTGAAAAACAAACTAAGTTTGTGCTACTTTATGCGCGAAAATGCAAAAAAAGCTTAAAATCCATAAAATCGCAACTTAGCACTTTATTTCTAGCATATCACTGTTATTTTCAATTCTAACCACTTCAACAAAATAATATATACAAAATAGTATTGTGTGCCAAGTTTCGTCCAAAACAAACCAAGTTTAACCTACTTTATGTGCGAAAGTGTCAAAAAAGCTTAAAAGTCATAAAATCGCAATTTAGCACGTAATTTGTAGCCTAGAACTATTATTGCAATTCTAACCACTTCAACATAATAATATATACGAAATTGTGTACTGTGCCAGGTTTCGCGCAAAACAAACCAAGTTTGTGCTACTTTATGCGCGAAAATGCCAAAAAAGCTTTAAAACCCAAAAAATCGCAACTTAACACGTAATTTCTAGAATATGACTACTATTTTCAATTCTAACCACTTCTACACAATAATATATACCAAATAGTATTGTGTGCAAAGTTTCATGCAAAACAAACCAAGTTTGAGCTACTTTGTGCGCGAATGTGCCAAAAAAGCTTAAAAACCCATAAAATCGCAACTTAGCAAATAATTTCTAACATATGAATGTTATTTTCAATTCTAACCACTTCAACACAATAATATATACCAAATAGTGTTGTGTGCAAAGTTTCGTGCAAAACAAACCATGTTTGAGCTACATGATGCGCAAAAGTTCCAAAAAAGCTTAAAAACCCATAAAATCGCAACTTAGCATATAATTTCTAGCATACGACTATTATTTTCAATTCTAACCACTTCAACACAATAATATATACCAAATAGTGTTGTGTGTGCCAAGTTTCGTGCAAAACAAACCAAGTTTGAACTACTTTATGCGCAAAAGTGCCAAAAAAGCTTAAAATCCAAAAAATCGTGACTTTGCACGTAATTTCTATCATATTAATATTATTTTCAATTCTAACCACTTCAACACAATAATATACACCAAATAGTATTGTGTGCCAAGTTTCGTACAAAACAAACCAAGTTTGAGCTACTTTATGCGCGAAAGTGCCAAAAAAGCTAAAAAATCCATAAAATCGTGACTTAGCACGTAGTTTCTCCCATATGAATGTTATTTTCAATTCTAACCACTTCAACACAATAATATATACCAAATAGTATTGTGTTCCAAGTTTCGTCCAAAACAAACTAAGTTTAACCAACTTTATATGCGAAAATGTCAAAAAAGCATAATAGCCATAAAATCGCAACTTAGCACGTAATTTATAGCCCATAAAAATTATTTGCAATTCTAATCACTTCAACACAATAATATATCGAAATTGTGTACTGTGCCAAGTTTCGCACAAAACAAACCAAGTTTGAGCTACTTTATGCGCAAATATGCCAAAATAGCTTTAAAACCCATAAAATCGCAACTTAACACGTAATTTCTAGAATATGACTATTATTTTCAATTGTAGCCACTTCAACACAATAATATATACCAAATAGTGTTGTGTGCAAAGTTTCGTTCAAAACAAACCAAGTTTAAGCTACTTTATGCGCGAAAATGTCAAAAAAGCTTAAAAACCTATAAAATCTCAACTTAGCACAAAATTTCTAACATATTAATTTTATTTTCAATTCTAACCACTTCAACACAATAATATATACCAAATAGTGTTGTGTGCAAAGTTTCGTGCAAAACAAACCATGTTTGAGCTACATGATGCGCAAAAGTGCCAAAAAAGCTTAAAAACCCATAAAATCGCAACTTAGCATGTAATTTCTAGCGTACGACTATTATTTTCAATTCTAACCACTTCAATACAATAATATATACCAAATAGTGTTGTGTGTGCCAAGTTTCGTGCAAAACAAACCAAGTTTGAACTACTTTATGCGCAAAAGTGCCAAAAAAGCTTAAAATCCAAAAAATCGCGACTTTGCACGTAATTTCTATCATATTAATATTATTTTCAATTCTAACCACTTCAACACAATAATATACACCAAATAGTATTGTGTGCCAAGTTTCGTACAAAACAAACCAAGTTTGAGCTACTTTATGCGCGAAAGTGCCAAAAAAGCTAAAAAATCCATAAAATCGTGACTTAGCACGTACTTTCTGCCATATGAATGTTATTTTCAATTCTAACCACTTCAAAACAATAATATATACCAAATAGTATTGTGTTCCAAGTTTCGTCCAAAACAAACTAAGTTTAACCAACTTTGTGTGCGAAAGTGTCAAAAAAGCATAATAGCCATAAAATCGCAACTTAGCACGTAATTTATAGCCCATAAAAATTATTTGCAATTTTAATCACTTCAACACATTAATATATACGAAATTGTGTACTGTGCCAAGTTTCGCGCAAAACAAACCAAGTTTGAGCTCGTTTATGCGCAAAAATGCCAAAATAGCTTTAAAACCCATAAAATCGCAAATTAACACGTAATTTCTAGAATATGACTATTATTTTAAATTGTAACCACTTCAACACAATAATATATACCAAATAGTGTTGTGCGCAAAGTTTCGTGCAAAACAAACCATGTTTGAGCTACATGATGCGCAAAAGTGCCAAAAAAGCTTAAAAACCCATAAAATCGCTACTTAGCATGTAATTTCTAGCATACGACTATTATTTTCAATTCTAACCACTTCAACACAATAATATATACCAAATAGTGTTGTGTGTGCCAAGTTTCGTGCGAAACAAACCAAGTTTGAACTACTTTATGCGCAAAAGTGCCAAAAAAGCTTAAAATCCACAAAATCGCGACTTTGCACGTAATTTCCATCATATTAATATTATTTTCAATTCTAACCACTTCAACACAATAATATGCACCAAATAGTATTGTGTGCCAAGTTTCGTACAAAACAAACCAAGTTTGAGCTACTTTATGCGCGAAAGTGCCAAAAAAGCTAAAAAATCCATAAAATCGTGACTTAGCACGTACTTTCTTCCATATGAATGTTATTTTCAATTCTAACCACTTCAACACAATAATATATACCAAATAGTATTGTGTTCCAAGTTTCGTCCAAAACAAACTAAGTTTAACCAACTTTATGTGCGAAAGTGTCAAAAAAAGCATAATAGCCATAAAATCGCAACTTAGCACGTAATTTATAGCCCATAAAAATTATTTGCAATTCTAATCACTTCAACACAATAATATATATGAAATTGTGTATTGTGCCAAGTTTCGCGCAAAACAAACCAAGTTTGAGCTACTTTATGCGCAAAAATGCCAAAATAGCTTTAAAACCCATAAAATCGCAACTTAACACGTAATTTCTAGAATATGACTATTATTTTCAATTGTAACCACTTCAACACAATAATATATACCAAATAGTGTTGTGTGCAAAGTTTCGTGCAAAACGAACCAAGTTTAAGCTACTTTATGCGCGAAAATGTCAAAAAAGCTTAAAAACCTATAAAATCTCAACGTAGCACATAATTTCTAACATATGAATGTTATTTTCAATTCTAACAACTACAACACAATAATATATACCAAATAGTGTTGTGTGCAAAGTTTCGTGCAAAACAAACCATGTTTGAGCTACATGATGCGCAAAAGTGCCAAAAAAGCTTAAAAACCCATAAAATCGCAACTTAGCATGTAATTTCTAGCATACGACTATTATTTTCAATTCTAACCACTTCAACACAATAATACATACCAAATAGTGTTGTGTGTGCCAAGTTTCGTGCAAAACAAACCAAGTTTGAACTACTTTATGCGCAAAAGTGCCAAAAAAAGCTTAAAATCCAAAAAATCGCGACTTTGCACGTAATTTCTATCATATTAATATTATTTTCAATTCTAACCACTTCAACACAATAATATACACCAAATAGTATTGTGTGCCAAGTTTCGTACAAAACAAACCCAGTTTTAACTACTTTATGCGCGAAAGTGCCAAAAAAGCTAAAAAATCCATAAAATCGTGACTTAGCACGTACTTTCTGCCATATGAATGTTATTTTCAATTCTAACCACTTCAACACAATAATATACACCAAATAGTATTGTGTGCCAAGTTTCCTCCAAAACAAACTAAGTTTAACCAACTTTATGTGCGAAAGTGTCAAAAAAGCATAATAGCCATAAAATCGCAACTTAACACGTAATTTATAGCCCATAAAAATTATTTGCAATTTTAATCACTTCAACACAATAATATATACGAAATTGTGTACTGTGCCAAGTTTCGCGCAAAACAAACCAAGTTTGAGCTCGTTTATGCGCAAAAATGCCAAAATAGCTTTAAAACCCATAAAATCGCAACTTAACACGTAATTTCTAGAATATGACTATTATTTTAAATTGTAACCACTTCAACACAATAATATATACCAAATAGTGTTGTGTGCAAAGTTTCGTGCAAAACAAACCATGTTTGAGCTACACGATGCGCAAAAGTGCCAAAAAAGCTTAAAAACCCATAAAATCGCAACTTAGCATGTAATTTCTAGCATACGACTATTATTTTCAATTCTAACCACTTCAACACAATAATATATACCAAATAGTGTTGTGTGTGCCAAGTTTCGTGCAAAACAAACCAAGTTTGAACTACTTTATGCGCAAAAGTGCCAAAAAAGCTTAAAATCCAAAAAATCGCGACTTTGCACGTAATTTCTATCATATTAATATTATTGTCAATTCTAACCACTTCAACACAATAATATACACCAAATAGTATTGTGTGCCAAGTTTCGTACAAAACAAACCAAGTTTGAGCTACTTTATGCGCGAAAGTGCCAAAAAAGCTAAAAAATCCATAAAATCGTGACTTAGCACGTACTTTCTGCCATATGAATGTTATTTTCAATTCTAAACCACTTCAACACAATAATATATACCAAATAGTATTGTGTTCCAAGTTTCGTCCAAAACAAACTAAGTTTAACCAACTTTATGTGCGAAAGTGTCAAAAAAAGCATAATATCCATAAAATCGCAACTTAGCACGTAATTTATAGCCCATAAAAATTATTTGCAATTTTAATCAACTTCAACATAATAATATATACAAAATTGCGTACTGTGCCAAGTTTCGCGCAAAACAAACCAAGTTTGAGCTAGTTTATGCGCAAAAATGCCAAAATAGCTTTAAAACCCATAAAATCGCAACTTAACACGTAATTTCTAGAATATGACTATTATTTTAAATTGTAACCACTTCAACACAATAATATATACCAAATAGTGTTGTGTGTGCCAAGTTTCGTGCTAAAAACAAACTAAGTTTGTTCTACTTTATGCGCGAAAGTGCCAAGAAAGCTTAAAATCAATAAAATCGCAACTTAGCACGTATTTTCTTGCATATGACTATTATTTTTAATTCTAAAAAATTCAACACAATAATATATAGCAAATAGTGTTGTGTGCCATGTTTCGTGCAAAACAAACCAAGTTTGAGCAACTTTATGCGCGAAGGTGGCAAAAAAACTAAAAAATCTATAAAATCATAACTTAGCACGTAATTTCTAGCATATGAATGTCATTTTCACTTCTAACCACTTCAACACAATAATATATACCAAATAGTATTGTGTACCAAGTATCATGAAAAACAAACCAAGTTTGTGCTACTTTATGCGCGAAAATGCAAAAAAAGCTTAAAATCCATAAAATCGCAACTTAGCACGTTATTTCTAGCATATCACTGTTATTTTCGATTCTAACCACTTCAACAAAATAATATATACAAAATAGTATTTTGTACCAAGTTTCGTCCAAAACAAACCAAGTTTAACCTACTTTATGTGCCAAAGTGTCAAAAAAGCATAAAAGTCATAAAATCGCAATTTAGCACGTAATTTGTAGCCCAGAACTATTATTTGCAATTCTAACCACTTCAACACAATAATATATACGAAATTGTGTACTGTGCCAAGTTTTGCGCAAAACAAACCCAGTTTGTGCTACTTTATGCGCGAAAATGCCAAAAAAGCTTTAAAACCCATAAAATCGAAACTTAACACGTAATTTCTAGAATATGACTACTATTTTCAATTCTAACCACTTCAACACAATAATATATACCAAATAGTATTGTGTGCAAAGTTTCATGCAAAACAAACCAAGTTTGAGCTACTTTGTGCGCGTATGTGCCAAAAAAGCTTAAAAACCCATAAAATCGCAACTTAGCAAATAATTTCTAACATATGAATGTTATTTTCAATTCTAACCACTTCAACACAATAATATATACCAATTAGTGTTGTGTGTGCCAAGTTTCGTGCAAAACAAACCAAGTTTGAACTACTTTATGCGCAAAAGTGCCAAAAAAGCTTAAAATCCAAAAAATCGCGACTTTGCACGTAATTTCTATCATATTAATATTATTTTCAATTCTAACCACTTCAACACAATAATATGCACCAAATAGTATTGTGTGCCAAGTTTCGTACAAAACAAACCAAGTTTGAGCTACTTTATGCGCGAAAGTGCCAAAAAAGCTAAAAAATCCATAAAATCGTGACTTAGCACGTAGTTTCTACCATATGAATGTTATTTTCAATTCTAACCACTTCAACACAAAAATTTATACCAAATAGTATTGTGTTCCAAGTTTCGTCCAAAACAAACTAAGTTTAACCAACTTTATGTGCGAAAGTGTCAAAAAAGCATAATAGCCATAAAATCGCAACTTAGCACGTAATTTATAGCCCATAAAAATTATTTGCAATTTTAATCACTTCAACACATTAATATATACGAAATTGTGTACTGTGCCAAGTTTCGCGCAAAACAAACCAAGTTTGAGCTCGTTTATGCGCAAAAATGCCAAAATAGCTTTAAAACCCATAAAATCGCAAATTAACACGTAATTTCTAGAATATGACTATTATTTTAAATTGTAACCACTTCAACACAATAATATATACCAAATAGTGTTGTGCGCAAAGTTTCGTGCAAAACAAACCATGTTTGAGCTACATGATGCGCAAAAGTGCCAAAAAAGCTTAAAAACCCATAAAATCGCTACTTAGCATGTAATTTCTAGCATACGACTATTATTTTCAATTCTAACCACTTCAACACAATAATATATACCAAATAGTGTTGTGTGTGCCAAGTTTCGTGCGAAACAAACCAAGTTTGAACTACTTTATGCGCAAAAGTGCCAAAAAAGCTTAAAATCCACAAAATCGCGACTTTGCACGTAATTTCCATCATATTAATATTATTTTCAATTCTAACCACTTCAACACAATAATATGCACCAAATAGTATTGTGTGCCAAGTTTCGTACAAAACAAACCAAGTTTGAGCTACTTTATGCGCGAAAGTGCCAAAAAAGCTAAAAAAATCCATAAAATCGTGACTTAGCACGTACTTTCTTCCATATGAATGTTATTTTCAATTCTAACCACTTCAACACAATAATATATACCAAATAGTATTGTGTTCCAAGTTTCGTCCAAAACAAACTAAGTTTAACCAACTTTATGTGCGAAAGTGTCAAAAAAGCATAATAGCCATAAAATCGCAACTTAGCACGTAATTTATAGCCCATAAAAATTATTTGCAATTCTAATCACTTCAACACAATAATATATATGAAATTGTGTATTGTGCCAAGTTTCGCGCAAAACAAACCAAGTTTGAGCTACTTTATGCGCAAAAATGCCAAAATAGCTTTAAAAACCCATAAAATCGCAACTTAACACGTAATTTCTAGAATATGACTATTATTTTCAATTGTAACCACTTCAACACAATAATATATACCAAATAGTGTTGTGTGCAAAGTTTCGTGCAAAACGAACCAAGTTTAAGCTACTTTATGCGCGAAAATGTCAAAAAAGCTTAAAAACCTATAAAATCTCAACGTAGCACATAATTTCTAACATATGAATGTTATTTTCAATTCTAACAACTACAACACAATAATATATACCAAATAGTGTTGTGTGCAAAGTTTCGTGCAAAACAAACCATGTTTGAGCTACATGATGCGCAAAAGTGCCAAAAAAGCTTAAAAACCCATAAAATCGCAACTTAGCATGTAATTTCTAGCATACGACTATTATTTTCAATTCTAACCACTTCAACACAATAATACATACCAAATAGTGTTGTGTGTGCCAAGTTTCGTGCAAAACAAACCAAGTTTGAACTACTTTATGCGCAAAAGTGCCAAAAAAGCTTAAAATCCAAAAAATCGCGACTTTGCACGTAATTTCTATCATATTAATATTATTTTCAATTCTAACCACTTCAACACAATAATATACACCAAATAGTATTGTGTGCCAAGTTTCGTACAAAACAAACCCAGTTTTAACTACTTTATGCGCGAAAGTGCCAAAAAAGCTAAAAAATCCATAAAATCGTGACTTAGCACGTACTTTCTGCCATATGAATGTTATTTTCAATTCTAACCACTTCAACACAATAATATACACCAAATAGTATTGTGTGCCAAGTTTCCTCCAAAACAAACTAAGTTTAACCAACTTTATGTGCGAAAGTGTCAAAAAAGCATAATAGCCATAAAATCGCAACTTAACACGTAATTTATAGCCCATAAAAATTATTTGCAATTTTAATCACTTCAACACAATAATATATACGAAATTGTGTACTGTGCCAAGTTTCGCGCAAAACAAACCAAGTTTGAGCTCGTTTATGCGCAAAAATGCCAAAATAGCTTTAAAACCCATAAAATCGCAACTTAACACGTAATTTCTAGAATATGACTATTATTTTAAATTGTAACCACTTCAACACAATAATATATACCAAATAGTGTTGTGTGCAAAGTTTCGTGCAAAACAAACCATGTTTGAGCTACACGATGCGCAAAAGTGCCAAAAAAAGCTTAAAAACCCATAAAATCGCAACTTAGCATGTAATTTCTAGCATACGACTATTATTTTCAATTCTAACCACTTCAACACAATAATATATACCAAATAGTGTTGTGTGTGC
>NC_080054.1:351135-353635 GCF_026212465.1 Amaranthus tricolor
TACTAAGTCACGTCCTTCCGTGGCCCGCAACCTTTCCTTAGGCCTCAAGCGTATCTCATCCGAAGGGACCGGCAACCGAAGGGACCATTGACACGAATCAGCCCGCGTACTAAGTCACGTCCTTCCGTGGCCCGTAACCTTTCCTTAGGCATCAAGCGTATCTCAACCGAAGGGACCAGCAACCGAAGGGGAAACACATTCCCACACCAACACGAATCAGCCCGCGTACTGAACCACGTCAAGAAAACCCGTCGTGCCGCCTGAGCGGGTAGTCGGGGATCACAAGACGCAGCATTTCCTTAGGCCTCAAGCATACCGTCAACCGTCAACCAAAAGGGGCATTGGGAGCAACCGAAGGGACATTCCCCCAGACGAATCACCGTAGGCCAAGCTGACTAGGAAGGGCCCACTCATCGTCTGGTAGGGCCGACCAGCCACCGGAAAAAACCGATCGCCGGCGATGGCCCACGGGATGGCATTCAACGTGATGGAGGGTAGTCACCCCTCACACGCATAACGCCCATGCCTGGGCGAGGGGGTGCTGGCCATGCCAGCCCAAGGCTCCCAAACTCTTTCCCCCTATAATAGATAAAGAGATTTTTCCCTTGTGACCCTAGGGGACACCCAAATGCAAGTTAAGTTATACTAGTTTTTCCATGGACCAAAACTCACCTTTATTTGTAACATAATGTCATTTTTATGACTTGTATTGTTGGAACATATATTAAAGAAATTTTAGAAGCTGAAATTTTGAAAAAAAAAAACTTGTAAGTATTTTATTTTAATTAAATAAGGCCGAAAAACGCGAAATTAATAAAAAATAGTAAATAGTGTCAATAAATCATGAAAAATTAGGAGACACTTGAGAAAATATATATAAAGACATTGGTTTAGTTAAAAAAATTTTTTTCATTAAAAAAAGTATTTTATTTTTTTTTTCCGTTAAATTGGTGAAATAAAGGGAAAAATAATAAAAAATAGTAAAAAGTGTCAATAGATCATGAAAAATTAGGAGACACTTGAGAAAAAATATACAAATAGATTGGTTTAGTTAAAAATATTAATTTCATTAAAAAAATATTTTATTTTTTTTTTTTCCGTTAAATTGGTGAAAAATAGTGAAAAATGGATAAAAAATTGTAAAAATCTTGAAAAAATGGGAGGCTTGTTGGAAAGATATTATGAGTGAGAGTCATTGATATTATTTTCAAAAATGGGTAAAAATAAATTTTTGAATGATATAAGAGGCTAAAAGGGAGTATTTTTTATCAACTTACATTGAACTCCTTTACCACAATCTCCCTTACAAACCATAGTAATGAGAATCATTGGTATTAAGTTTGAATGATGTTTTGATCACCTTGCAACGAACTCCCTTAAAAGCCATAATCATTAGGGGGGTCTCATGGCTCATTCTTGGCTCGGGGGCTCGGGGCGAGGCTCCGGCCATGGCTCAAGGCTACCACATTGCTCCTATACCACAATCTCCCTTACAAACCATAGTAATGAGAATCATTGATATTAAGTTTGAATGATGTTTTCGATCACGTTGCAATGAACTCCCTTACAAGCCATAATCACAAGGGGGGGGTCTCATGGCTCACGGCTCGGGGTGAGGCTCTATGCTACCACCTTCTTTCCCATGGGCCATAGCGTCTTTCGTACCGCATGGCCCGAAAACCTTCACAGCACCTTGAGAGCTCACATTATATTATAACCATCCATATAGGTGCTCAGGTGCTCAAGGTGCTCAAGTGCTTAAGTGCTAAAGTGCTTAAGTGCTTAAGTGCCTTAGCGCCTTAGCGCCTAGCGCGCGCGCGTGCGTGTGTATCATTAGATTAGAAGGGTGGATTTTTCAAGATCCCCCGGCTCACTCGGGCCAAGCATATCGTTCTTGATCTCGTAGCAATGCCCACGTCTCACGAGTCGAGCGTTCCCTTCCTCGGCCCACGGGTCGGCCCGCGGGGTCACGGCCCGCGGGTCGGGTCGGGGGCGAGGCTCCGGCCATGGCTCCATGCCTACCACATGCCCAGTCGATGGCACCTTGGGCCCCAACCCTCAACTATAACCTTCCCCCTATAATAGATAAAGAGATTTTTCCCTTGTGACCCTAGGGGACACCCAAATGAGAGTTAAGTTATACTAGTTTTTCCATGGACCAAAACTCACCTTTGTTTGCAACATATTGTCTTTTTTATGACTTGTATTGTTTATATATACCTTCAAGAACATTTTTGAGTCTCGTGGCCCACGGCCCGCGGCCCGCGGCTCACGGCTTTTGATTCGTGGCTCACGGGTCAGGCTCAGGGCGAGGCTCCGGCCATGGCTCAAGACTATCGTCCTGCCTCCCTTGGGTCATCGGACCTCGGGTCAAGCACTTCCTTTTTGGGCTCGTAGCAGATCCCAAGGCCCACCGCTCGGGCGTTCGAACCCCGGCTCACCTTTGTCGGCCCACGGCCCGCGGCTCGGGGCGAGGCTCCGGCCATGGCTCCATGCTACC
>NC_080054.1:361135-363635 GCF_026212465.1 Amaranthus tricolor
AGGGACCATCGACACGAATCAGCCCGCGTACTAAGTCACGTCCTTACGTGGCCCGCAACCTTTCCTTAGGCCTCAAGCGTATCTCAACCGAAGGGACCATTGACACGAATCAGCCCGCGTACTAAGTCACGTCCTTACGTGGCCCGCAACCTTTCCTTAGGCCTCAAGCGTATCTCAACCGAAGGGACCATCGACACGAATCAGCCCGCGTACTAAGTCACGTCCTTACGTGGCCCGCAACCTTTCCTTAGGCCTCAAGCGTATCTCAACCGAAGGGACCAGCAACCGAAGGGACCATTGACACGAATCAGCCCGCGTACTAAGTCACGTCCTTCCGTGGCCCGCAACCTTTCCTTAGGCCTCAAGCGTATCTCAACCGAAGGGACCGGCAACCGAAGGGACCATTGACACGAATCAGCCCGCGTACTAAGTCACGTCCTTCCGTGGCCCGTAACCTTTCCTTAGGCATCAAGCGTATCTCAACCGAAGGGACCAGCAACCGAAGGGGAAACACATTCCCACACCAACACGAATCAGCCCGCGTACTGAACCACGTCAAGAAAACCCGTCGTGCCGCCTGAGCGGGTAGTCGGGGATCACAAGACGCAGCATTTCCTTAGGCCTCAAGCATACCGTCAACCGTCAACCGTCAACCGAAAGGGGCATTGGGAGCAACCGAAGGGACGTTCCCCCAGACGAATCACCGTAGGCCAAGCTGACTAGGAAGGGCCCACTCATCGTCTGGTAGGGCCGACCAGCCACCGGAAAAAACCGATCGCCGGCGATGGCCCACGGGATGGCATTCAACGTGATGGAGGGTAGTCACCCCTCACACGCATAACGCCCATGCCTGGGCGAGGGGGTGCTGGCCATGCCAGCCCAAGGCTCCCAAACTCTTTCCCCCTATAATAGATAAAGAGATTTTTCCCTTGTGACCCTAGGGGACACCCAAATGCAAGTTAAGTTATACTAGTTTTTCCATGGACCAAAACTCACCTTTATTTGTAACATAATGTCATTTTTATGACTTGTATTGTTGGAACATATATTAAAGAAATTTTAGAAGCTGAAATTTTGAAAAAAAAAAACTTGTAAGTATTTTATTTTAATTAAATAAGGCCGAAAAACGCGAAATTAATAAAAAATAGTAAATAGTGTCAATAAATCATGAAAAATTAGGAGACACTTGAGAAAATATATATAAAGACATTGGTTTAGTTAAAAAAATTTTTTTCATTAAAAAAAGTATTTTATTTTTTTTTTCCGTTAAATTGGTGAAATAAAGGGAAAAATAATAAAAAATAGTAAAAAGTGTCAATAGATCATGAAAAATTAGGAGACACTTGAGAAAAAATATACAAATAGATTGGTTTAGTTAAAAATATTAATTTCATTAAAAAAATATTTTATTTTTTTTTTTTTCCGTTAAATTGGTGAAAAATAGTGAAAAATGGATAAAAAATTGTAAAAATCTTGAAAAAATGGGAGGCTTGTTGGAAAGATATTATGAGTGAGAGTCATTGATATTATTTTCAAAAATGGGTAAAAATAAATTTTTGAATGATATAAGAGGCTAAAAGGGAGTATTTTTTATCAACTTACATTGAACTCCTTTACCACAATCTCCCTTACAAACCATAGTAATGAGAATCATTGGTATTAAGTTTGAATGATGTTTTTGATCACCTTGCAACGAACTCCCTTAAAAGCCATAATCATTAGGGGGGTCTCATGGCTCATTCTTGGCTCGGGGCTCGGGGCGAGGCTCCGGCCATGGCTCAAGGCTACCACATTGCTCCTATACCACAATCTCCCTTACAAACCATAGTAATGAGAATCATTGATATTAAGTTTGAATGATGTTTTCGATCACGTTGCAATGAACTCCCTTACAAGCCATAATCACAAGGGGGGGGTCTCATGGCTCACGGCTCGGGGTGAGGCTCTATGCTACCACCTTCTTTCCCATGGGCCATAGCGTCTTTCGTACCGCATGGCCCGAAAACCTTCACAGCACCTTGAGAGCTCACATTATATTATAACCATCCATATAGGTGCTCAGGTGCTCAAGGTGCTCAAGTGCTTAAGTGCTAAAGTGCTTAAGTGCTTAAGTGCCTTAGCGCCTTAGCGCCTAGCGCGCGCGCGTGCGTGTGTATCATTAGATTAGAAGGGTGGATTTTTCAAGATCCCCCGGCTCACTCGGGCCAAGCATATCGTTCTTGATCTCGTAGCAATGCCCACGTCTCACGAGTCGAGCGTTCCCTTCCTCGGCCCACGGGTCGGCCCGCGGGGTCACGGCCCGCGGGTCGGGTCGGGGGCGAGGCTCCGGCCATGGCTCCATGCCTACCACATGCCCAGTCGATGGCACCTTGGGCCCCAACCCTCAACTATAACCTTCCCCCTATAATAGATAAAGAGATTTTTCCCTTGTGACCCTAGGGGACACCCAAATGAGAGTTAAGTTATACTAGTTTTTCCATGGACCAAAACTCACCTTTGT